>NC_141780.1:11874112-12028445 GCF_054643075.1 Acanthaster planci | reverse complement strand
TGTCGCCTTCATCATTGTGCACTTTAAACTTCAGTGTATTTTAATGAACTTCACTTGGGACTGCAACTGTTCTAGTGACTGAAAGCCAGCATTAACCCTCATCCACAGCATTGCAACAGAATGCTTGTTTCTTTTGGGACGGAGTAGTTGTGTGTCTCTAAATTAGAAATGCATATAGGCAAACCTTTTCAGGTTTTAATTTTCCAATTTTAGTGACAAATAATCTGTAATTTCACAGTTGTTTTTTAGATGAATGCAAATAATCAGGCCCGCTATTTCCAAATGAGGTTCACACAACCTGTATATTTTGTTTTCAGATCTACACAAAGATAGCAAAGTTAGCAGCAATGGCATTATAATTTGTGCGTATTCCATTGAAAAGTTATGCCAGTAGGTACATTGCAGTGCATGATGATGCCTGCTTGTGTAGGCCCTTAAAGGTGTTTCCAAACAAGATACATTGCAGAAAGAAGAGTGTGCTGCTTAAAGGGTCCTTTTGTGCTGCTTAAAGGGTCCTTTTAGAGTGGCACTGCTCATGTAGGCCTAAGAATATTCCAGAGAAATACACCATTGTACAATTGCACTCAAGCATATATTATCAGAGCTATGTACCACATGTTCAAATGATTTCTCTTTCTTTTTTCTCAGATTTTTGGACTTGACGGGGCCATTCATACTTGGTGGCCTCCCTGATCTGCCGGAAGACTTTCCTGTGATCAACACAGATTTTGTGGGCTGCATCCGAGACGTCTTCATTGACAAAGAACTACTAGACTTGGCAACAGCCACTAACCTGGAGCCCATGGGAGACACCCTGCCTGGCTGCCCCCACCGGGAGGACTTCTGCAACAGCGGACCCTGCCTGGGTGACAAAGGAGGGCACTGTGTGTCTGAGTGGGATGGTTATATGTGTCTCTGCCCAGATGGGTATGGAGGACGCAATTGCCAAGAAGGTAATTCTGTTAAAGCATCGTGACTTTTATGTTGCAACTTCAGCTGCAGGTACAAATATTAAACCCACCCTTTGAGTTTTCAATATGGCTTATGCCCTTAATAAGGTTAGAGCGGAACCAAGAGAGAGGTGCAATTTCCTAGCAACGGAGGCCCCTTTGTTGGGAACTGCACTTTGCTGGTTCACCAACAACTTTGAGATGCTCATGTTACTGTTGCATGGCTACCAACCTAAGGAGCACTCCCCACCAGCATGGCTCTTTTCAGCCGATGAGGGGATGCTTCTGCTCTAGACAGATACCCTTAAGCCTGATACTTTACAGTAATTAGCTTTCCCTGTCAAGACATAAGTGAGTTTTTATCATCTTTGTGAGTGCTGCTTGAGCTCGCCTTTTGAGTCATGAAATTCTGTGAAATGTGTGAGAAAATATCTATAATCTGGAAGTATTCAGAACTGTCTTTCCTCAGAAAGTGTTATCAAAGACCTTATTTTGGCAACAGTAGGTTATACCTTGTAAGCAAACTTTCATTGCTTTGCTCTTTCCCATATTGAACATTCCTTTGATGAATGATTCTGTTTGTAGCACCAATATCTGTCATTTCTAAAATCTGTATATTTTGAAGGGTTTTAAAAATTGAGCTGACTGAGGGAGTATCATTCACTTTCTTAATTACAGATCTCTCAGATGTGATGACTTTCCAAGGCAATGGCCTCTTGACCTTTGAAGCTTTAACCTCTCCTGCCAGCATACCATGGCTGAACCGTGTGGTGTTCCGCACCAGAGACTTTAACGGAGTCCTGATGAACATTCAGCTCTCGTCTTCACTCAGCATACATATTGAGGTGAGATTATATTCAGTGGGAGGGAAGAGATATGGTGGACTAGTATAAGTAGTTCCTTTTCACTAAGCTTTCACTGTTCCTTTACATTCTTTGCTGTGTTGAAAACACCATCAGTTGAGTAATAAGGAAATTAATGTACAGACCTGTAAAAAACTATACTGGATGTTCTTATTCTCGCTATTTGGAGATTTACGTCTTTCAGGTATCCCATAGTAGCATTATATAATACAAAGTTAGATTTGGTTAATAAACCTGCCTATCAGGTAAGCATTGGGAAAGTGACATCAAAACATGAAGTAAGTTATATGCTTGTTGGGTGCTTTCTGATTGCTCCTTCCACCTTTCATGAATAAATTGTACTTTTCTTACAGTCTTTGTCATAAATGAAGGTGTATCATCCCATGTTTACACAGTGGTAAATCAAGGTTTCTTGAATCAGCAATTCACATTGATAGTAACTCATGTTAGATATTGGTTTATGCAAATGATGGTGTGTTATTTATTTTGTAGCTGGAGTCTGGCGAGATTCAGTATCGGACGCCTACAGTGACTGCTAAACTGGAGGGAGTTGAAGTGAATGACGGCCAGTGGCACGACTTCACTGCTGAGTGGAAGAACAACCAGATTGTACTGACACTAGACTTCAACCAACACACGGTGAGTTCTCCATACCACTGGTAATTTATGTGGCATCTGCTGCGACTGCTGTGATCATTCCAGCGAGCCAAATGCATGAATTTCCTGCAGAGGGGCCAATAAGATGCAGCATTGGAGGACAAAATAGCAGGATCTTGTTGTTACCTCTTGGGCAATAGTTAAATGATCACACCATTTTCTTGCCATGTGAATGTCCTTCAGTCTAGCATTGTTGATTCCATGCCCTTCCCTGCGTCCTTTATCAAGTACCCACTACCTTCCGATTGTCCCGGTCCTTTCCACGTTTTACTTGAGTAAACTTATGCTTCAACTCTCACTTGTATATCTGCATCTGTTACAAGTCCATCACAAGCCATCTGGTCATTAGTTAAGTCAAGAGTTATTGAAATCAAGTCTGGTAAAGATGTTCCTTTGCCTCTCTTCACTATGCCTCTTGTGATTGGTCGTCTTTGTACGTGTGACTGGACTTGTGGTGGATTCAACTACCACATTGTGTTAAATTGAAATTGCGGTATCTCAAAAGTTCTTATGCTTTCCTGAAGGAAGTGAATTCACTTTGCTAGGTTTTGGCCAGTTTCATGTATTCTCTTTGGACATGTTTTATTCATTCCTGCCAGAAATCTGTGGCTGCCCGGGACACCATTGATGGTCAGAGTGTCAGTACTGTCTACGTTGGTGGCTTGGTCAATGCAGAGGGCACAGTGAGGCGTGGCTTCACAGGCTGTATGCAAGGCCTGAAGGTTGGGGATAATATCCTAGCACTGGCCGCAGCCCAGCAGCAGAACATCCAGCTGGGCTGTGTTCAAGTAGACTCCTGTTCCTTTGAGTCAGTCAGTTGCCCAGCTGCCAGTACCTGTGTGGATCTCTGGGGGAAGTATGAGTGCATCTGCAACCAAGGTATGTTCACCATTGGCTTTTCATGGTGTTTCTCTCCCATTTTGAACCTTTGAATGTCATTACTGCTGGCTAGGCCTTCTTGCTACCTCTGTTTTTGTCTGCTGCACTGTGACCTTCCAGCCCACGTACTTCCTAGCTAACACCACCAACAGTTACAAAGTTACAGCAGATTCTGCTTTCTTAAAGGCCCATTGTTCCATTGTTACGTTAACTGCATCATAACAATATCAGATCTCTCATCAAAAACTGTACAAGTGAATGGACTTCTTATTTATAGAATAACTGCAGTTTTTTTGGTCATATAATCAAACATTTCAATGAAAATCTAAAGAGGCAAAAAGAAAAGCAATATGATGGATCCAGGTAAAAATCAAGAACTTGTGCAGGACCCGGAACCTGGAAATGTAATTTGACAAAATTCGAATCAGATTAACAAGTTAACAAATTATCCAGTAGAAAGATTTAATTAAAAAGAATTCAATAACATATTCATGTTTGGACATATAACCAAATATATACACTGCAAGAATGAAAACAAGCCTTGTAATGATTTGAGTGTTAAAATTGGTTGGACTGCTTTTTTCCAAACTGAGCACTTTAAACAAAAGAAATTAGAGACATTTTGATTTTTCTGTTTGCAGGGCATTATGGGCCAGAGTGTACCAGTGCCTGCAACCTCAACATCTGTCAGCACGGCTCAACCTGCTGGCCATCCAGCGCTTCTCCCTATGGTTACATCTGCGAGTGCTCAGGTCAGTATTACGGTGACCACTGCCAGAATGAGGTGGAGGAGTGTGACGATGACTGGTGGGGCTACAAGATCTGTGGGCCCTGTGAGTGTGATGAGGGAAGAGGCTTCAGTTCAGACTGCAATAAAACCACTGGTGAATGTTACTGTGAGGTGAGTCACCGTGTCTCTACTATTACCAACTTGTTTGAGAGAAGTTAAACAATCCTCAAAATTTAAACATGCACCAGTGAAGAGCATGTAAACTTGTCCTAAATGGACCCACCGAAAATTTATAACTTTTGAACCTACTGACATTAAAGTTGCAATTTCATGATTATCACATATATACTAAATTTGTTGATGACCGTCATCAGAAAACCGGTTTTAAGGATCCTCCACAAGTGTTTCAATTTAGTTTATATATTTCAAATCATAGCCTTGTGTTAGCCAGAATGTATTCACTTCAATGCTACTTTATTATTCACCTTAAAAGCAATCTGGTAAAAACTTCTTGTTTGATCTCTGCAGGAAAACCATTACCAACCAGTAAATAGCGACACCTGCTACCCATGTAACTGTTACCCAGATGGGTCTTATGGACCAGAATGTGACCATCACACTGGACAGTGTCACTGCAAGAGGGGTGTAATGGGCAGGGCATGTGACTCCTGTGCTGACCCCTATGCTGAGGTCACACTCCAGGGCTGTAAAGGTCAGTTACAGTTCAACCTAAGTGGTTTTCTTTATTTGAAATATCCACTTTGTGTGCATCTGTGGCTTTATCAGCTTCAAATGTTTACTGCAGAAACCAAATGACAATTCTTCCAACTTCGGTCTCACATTAGACAACTCAACGTTTATGCAGCAGCAAAAGGAAGGGTGTGAAGGGACTACACTCAAAACGTAGAATCAGGAAGCTGATGTTGAAAGGAAGCCAAGATTTGAGAAAAAACAAATATAATGGAAATGTTCCTGTGTTTATTGAGAAGTAGCTTTGCTATGCATTCGGGTTGGAATGTGTTTCCAATGTATCCTGCTTGGAAAAGGCCATTCTTTTGTAGCACAAGCGTGCACGAAGACTGAAACCTGATGTAATGTAGGACACAAGGTTCTTTTGTCTTAAGTCAGTTGCTGTATACTTCTGCCCTCTTTGTTGTTTGCTTAGTGCAGCTTTCCAGTAGGTGTGCTCACAGAATGCAGTCCCTAATGTGCATGTGTGTATTTGGAGGAGTTGACCTTGTGTCAGATGTCAGAAGGGTATCACTGCATTGGTCCTTCTTACTGTCTTCATCTCAAAGATATTGAAGCTTTATTCAGACTATGCGTATGGACTGAGAATTCCACTTGAGGATTCCTGGCAGTTCCAGAGTGGGCCTAGATGAGAAGCCTGAGCATTTGAAACCTTAGCAAACAGTAAGAACGCTGCCTATAACCCATCTTAAACTCTGTCTTTACAGTGGTGTATGACTCTTGTCCGAAGCGCTTTGCTGAGGGAATCTGGTGGCCCAAAACCAAGTTCAACCAAGTGGCATTGGTAGACTGCCCTCCAAACTCATTTGGCAAAGCCAGCCGAAAATGCTCACTGGATGACAACTGGCTGGAGCCTGACCTCTTCAGATGCATGTCAGAGGCTTTCCATGCACTCACTGACATGGCAAGTAGTTGTTTTTTTATATAAACTGAATGTTGCTAACAGCAACCGAGCATGGACGAGAAATTAATGAATTTGAAATTAATTGAACTGTCTGTTATGAGCACTGGTTATGTATTTCATGATCTTTGTTATAACTGGAAATTGCATACTTGTTTCATCAGGTTTTATTGGGAAGAAATACTTATGCAAGTTAATAGCTTAAGGATGCTTTTGTTTGACCCTGAAAGCACTGATATGTTGCTGTCAGTGTTAAGTTTAAAGAGTTGCTCAATGGGTTGCCCATATAGCAGACATTCTTCAAACCTCAAATTCACATTAACCACTTGCTGCTGGGTTTAATTTGAAGTTGCATGTCATAAAACCGGGAGATTTTCAAGATTTTCTGTTTTCAAAATTCTTCAAAAAATCATAACTTCATTTAGTGGACATTTACACCCACACAAATCTGTCTTTCCAAACGATGATGGATTTCCTCCTCTATTGACAACGGAAAAAATGTTAGCAATTCTCAGCAGCTCAGTTGTTTGTTCCAGGTACGGTCTTTTGTTATAAGGCCTAGCTCCTTTGTCCGGTTTCAGGCTCTCCCATTTCATGTATAAAGCCTATGTGCCCGAAACCGGACTCTCCGGCAGGAAGTGATTAACAGTTCCATACCCTGTTGGGTTTATTTCTTTCATTCTTTTTTTGTTTTACTCAATAGATTGCCGATCTTCAGAAAGTCAAGCGTCTGAACCCAGATTTGTCCTTCTCTGTGGTGGAGAAAGTTCACCAGGCTACCCTAGAGACAGAGAGGATGTATGGAGCGGACGTTAACTTCACCTACAATGTCTTGGTCTTGGTGCTGAACCATGAGAGCAAACAGGAAGGGCTGAATGTGACTGCTGCCATCAGGAGCTCCTTCACAAGGGTGAGTTGGTCTGGATTGAACTGAAGGCGTACTGTTGTGGCTGTGATGAGAAATATGTTTTGCTGTGGTCATTTATTGACTGATTTTGCAACTTTGGTAGTGCCGATATGATGTCACAGTTAAAACTGATTTAAAATGGCAGAAAATAAGCAGGCAGTTCTTTGGTCTGCCCTAAAAAGTATTCCCAAATTTGCTCTTCTATGCTGTAAACTAAAATAGGTACTTTATTCTAGAATGTAATGAGTGAGAGTAGCAGAGTAGAACACATGCTGAATGTTAGTGTAAATGATATTTATAAACTATCATCTACTGCCTTGTACATTCTCTCTGTTAGATGATGTAACCATTTCTTGCTCTGCATTTCTTATGTGCCACCTTAAATATTACTTGGTTATTAATTTGGTGTCACACACTTGTTTCTGGTTAGGAGTCACGAAAGTATGGTCTAGGGTTCATTCGTGAAACCGTGGCTTGCAGTGACTACTGCAATTAGACAAATGTAAGAGAACATACGAAAAGACCTGTCAGAATGAGCACATCTGGCTCAGTTTTCTACTTGCTTAATTAAAAGCCACCCACACTTGACTTGAATGACAAACAGGAATGCAGGTTTGTCATCTGTGGGGAAAAGTTTTGCAAATATCACAACTATTCATTTCAACAGTGAAACAAATTTGCATTTGCATTCATGCCTTGAGTCCTGGGTCAGTGAATGAGTCTTGAACCATTGGTACTGTACATTCTTGGCAGCAGTGGTTTTTATCAATGTCTCCATTTTCTTGGGCCTTTCTCCCCACTTGTAGAAAGTGGTTGAGATTGCCAGCCGCCTGCTAGACCCTGTGAACAAAGCCCACTGGGCCATCATACAGAGGAGTTCAAAAGGTGTACCAGAGGTCATATCAGCCCTGGAGGCCTTTGGTGCTAACATAGCCAAGACAGCCATAACGGCCATCACATCTGATTACACACACACTCCAGAGTTCTTCATTGTTGCTCCCAACATTGGTAAGGCACGATTCCTTGGTAGCATGGAACTCCATGTACAGACAACTCTCATGCCTAGAATTAGTTTCAAGATGGAATAGTGCTTGTCAGTTGATGTCAGCAATTGTTACAGAATGGTGAATGAAATGTACTGTGCATAGCAACCAACAAGCTTTGGGTGTGTAATACAATGTGACTAGAGCACTTTGATTGGCAAATTTAGGTGTAATTGTTAGTGACATTTTTCACTCCGATGAAAGGCAAATCTAATCTGTTTTGATGTATACTTTTTCTTATGAAGTCAGAAATTAAGAAATGTTTTTCACATCGTTAATAACTCCAGATTAAATCAGTTCAATTCTGTGTTGTTCAGTTCCTTGCAAGTTGTATATTGCTGCTCACTTTTAGCATATTATACATCACTTTTTTTTTCTAAAGAGCTACCATCTCCGTTTTTAACATTTGAATCTTATCAGTGATGCACCATGACGTTATTGTTCGGGAGAACCTAAACTCGACAGTCATCCCCAATTACGAGATTGACCAGTGGGAGGATGGAGTTGAGCGGGATACTACACAAATACACATTCCTGAGGGCGTAATCCAACCCAAACCGGAAGTGGACGACCCCTCCATGATTTCCATCGAAAGCAACGTCGCTTTAACGTCCTATATCAAGTACAACACAGTGGGAGAGCTCTTACCTAACCAATCAGATTCCAGCGTCAAGTAAGTCACCAATGGAACTATGCCCTGCCTTGGCCAGAATTGACCAACTGGGTTCAAAGCGTGATCACAAAACATTAAAATGTTCTATGAATTGATCAGGTCATAGTGCAACTGTTGGTTGTAAATACTGCAAATGAACTTCTGATGGATCAGAGTCGAAGCATAGTACAGTGTAAAGGCAGATCCAAAACTAATTTGTTTTTGGGGGGTAGGGCCTAATTTATTTCAGTTCACCCCAAAATATTTTGAATTTCTCTCTGTAACCTTTATGGCCTTTGTGATTGTTGAGGCATAATTTGGGGTCTTCCTGCAAGCTCTGCAAAGGAAAGGAAATGCAGTTGTCCTTAAAATTCTCTTTGCCTTATTGTATTTCACAAACAAATTTGTGCCCCTCTCTTTTGTCTGCCTGTTACACTGATCTGACTTTCTAAAATGGCTGGGTAACTGTATATTTGAACAAGAATGATTTTCTGCAAATGTCAGAAAGCTTAAGCAATGGTTTGTACACCCTCCATAGAATTGTGTCCAAATGTTCATATATACATCTTCATTATTGAAAGTATGCACTCATCATTGCCTTGGTAGTTAAACTTGATTCCAACTCTACCAATATATGTTTTGTTCTGTAGGACGTCAAAAAATGATTTAAATCTGACGCAGAATGTGAAGTGAAGTCTCAGTAACTGTACTTTCCAATTCAATTTTGTTTTACTATATAGTCATAATCTCAAACAATTTCTTAACTCTGATTAGGTCATCAGAGGGTGCCGTTGGTCAAGTCATCAACACCCCCGTCATCTCATTGTCACTGTATGACCACCTAGCCACTGAGGGCAGCACTAAAGATCTGCTGTACCCAATCATCTTGGAGATCACCGCTCTGGGTCGAGCAAACATCCATAATCCGCAGTGCATCTTCTGGGACTTTTTCTTGTAAGTCACAGTTTTAAGTAGATGCCATGTGAGCGGCTCACCCTGATTGAAGAACTTGTGGGCTGATGTGGAATGTTTTGCCTGTGCAACCAAACATTCAACCCAGATGCAGCTGTTTGCCAATGTGAATTGCACTGCATTAAGTACTGGCACCCAGTAGACTATTGCCTTGTGAGGGTAACAAAGGAGTTTGTTTCATGTTTTTGTTCGCATTTTCAGATTAAATCATAGATGTGGTGATCTTAGTGGTTATAATCCACAATCGAATCATTTTGCTTATGAGGATCAATACGTCTGGCCCTCCATATTTTGTGATTTGTATTTTAGGTCACTGTAGTCAGTAAGCAGTTTCCAGTTTTGAATTACATGTGTTCTGATTATAATGAAATCAACATTCTGGTTGCAGATGGGACATTTTCTCTGCTTTCTTTAGCAAACTGCTTTACACTGTGAATATGCAAATTACTTTGTATTCCACAAACAATGGGCCTGTTTGTATCACATGGATCTGGATCTCAATCAGTAACCCCAAAGCTGGTTTGCGTTATCCGTTAGGTGAGTTTCTGGTGTCAGTGAACAAAAATCAGATCACTGATTGGGATTCAAATTGGAGTGAAACAAACAGGCCCCGTGCCTTGTGCAGAAGCCTAGGAATTGCTAATCTGAATCTTGTATCACAAGTTTTCTAATCTTTGAGTGCAACATATTTGGGGGATTTCGTAACTTAGCCCATCTTACTACACCAGGTCAAGTGTATGTTACGTAAGTCCATCGGCTACAAAATTTCTGGATTTATGTTGAATGCCTTCAAGCCGTTCAACAAGCTGCATGTGTTTGCTGTCTTCCTCTGTGGCAGGTTTGAAGGGGTGGGTGGCTGGTCCACCAAGGGTTGCGCTGTGGACTCCTACAACACCACTCACATCAACTGTTCCTGTAACCATCTCACCAACTTTGCTGTCATGGTGGACAATGCCCCTCCAGTTGTAAGCTCAATGGCATAAATTTTGTTAATGCATTCAGAAGTTATTTATTTTTAAATGTTTGGTTTTTTCACGCTTTCCCTTCTCTTCAAGAAGTTATTTCTTTTAGACACATTTAGCATAATTGATTAACTAGTCAAAGAATATTGGTTTATATATAAACAGAGAGAAATGTATTATTTGTAATATAGTTCATGAATGTGTTTGAAGTTGATTAATTACACTTAAGTCATGTGTATTAAGCATATGCATAATAACTATTGTACATCACTGATTTATCTTGACCAATTGCAGAAGGAGTTTGTCCAGCAGCCACTAGCCCTACAGATTGTCTCCTACATCGGTCTGGGCATGTCCATCTTTGCCCTGGTGTTCACCTTTTTCACCCTGCTGTGCATTCCCAGCCTGCATTGCAACCTGAACAGCATCCACGTCAACCTGGTCTTCACCCTGATCGCAGCCGAGGTCACCTTCCTTGTGGGCATCAACACTGAGAACAAGGTAAGGCCCATCTCTAGCAGGGCAAGTTGAAGCAATTTATTTGTGGTAACATTTGGGACATCACAGCAATAAATCTTTCTCAGACCGGCACTGATATCAAGTGCAGTATTGATTCTGTATGTTGCCAAGTGTGTAATTGATTCCACTTCATTTGTGTGTTAAAAGACACTAGAGAGAATTCCAAACATAGAGTAGAAGCAGTGTGTTTTGTTAGTGGGAGGGGGATGTTAGTGCTGTGATGTCCCATGCTTTACAGGTGCACTGAAGCTTGACCTTGCCCTGTACTCAGTACCATGATGCAAGCCTGCCAGCTTGGTCTTGTAACAGTTGGTACACCCATCTTGGAGATGGTGTTCATTGTAAATCCATGTTCTTTTCAAGGTATAAGCACTTATGTATGTGGTACGTTGCATGTTGGAGTTTGTTTCAGTGTAGCAGAGTGCCATAGCAGGAGTGGCTACAACCTGTGTCCCACTTTTTGACACAAAATGGCTTTTTTACTTGCACATATGAAATCAACACTTTGCTACTGATTCAGTGCATCCTTCACCCTTGTTTGTCCAGATTTTGGGACCTCATTGTTGCCACTATGCATGTAGGGATTGTGGATGAGATTGTTGGTATATTTATTTCACCATCTAATTGAGGGCCAAAGGAAGTTTTTTAACAACCCACATGAAACGGTTTGGTTACAGACTTAAAAGAAAACTTGGAGACCTGTGTGACATGCCCCTAACCCTCTCCTTTACCATTTACCCTAACTTCCCCCCCCCTCCCCTCCTCTGGAGGAGTTGAAAAGCAACCCAAACTGGCAACTGTATTAATAGCTCAGTCTACTCACCCTTGATGTCATCTCCATCCTCCACAGATTGCCTGCACCATTGTAGCCATCCTCCTCCACTACGCCCTGCTCAGTGCCTTTGGCTGGATGTTCATTGAAGGCATCCACCTGTACCGAATGATGACAGAAGTCCGCAACATCAACCAGGGGCCCATGACCTACTACTATGTCATCGCCTACGGCTTGCCTGGACTCATTGTAGGGCTGGCGGTACCGCTGAGCGAGGCAGACTACGGTCAGCAAGTCAACATGAATGGCCAACACTTGTAAGTGCTACTCTGAAATCTGGTACCTGATGTTTTCCTTCCATATTATATTCTAGATTTCAGTGAGTTCATCTCTTGAGCATAAAGATACCTTGCCATATCAAACCAGTCACTTTTTGCATATTCTTCCTTATTCATCTTATCTGCTTAGCTGCTGGTTATCCATTGAAGACATCCTGATCTGGAGTTTTGCTGGGCCTGTGCTGGCTGTTGTGGTTGTAAGTAACGGTGGAAAACATATTTCAGCAAGCAGTGAATCTTTTAATTATTTGATGGCTTAGAGGGATTTACTTTTGACCACACAACTTTAAGCTCTCATTCAGTCATGGACAGTGGTTGTTATTTCACTTTATGATCTTATTCAGGCTCCTGGTGTGATTTTCCCTCCTTTGTGACTGTCTTTTTTTCATATTTCTCTTTCAGATGAACCTGGTGGTGTTCTTCCTGGCTATCAGGGTGACTCTCACTGGCAGAACGAAAAACCCAGAATACCAAAACACCAAGTAAGTCATCTCTAAAGAGATGTACAGAAAATATAAACACTGCGTTTTTCAGTGCTGAGATAATTGCAAAATCTTTATTTTCGATATTTGAAATAAAAAGTACAAAGTTGTTACCCTCTGCTGTATTCAGTACCATGTTTAAGCACATCTATTTATGAAAAAGAGATAAAGTACTTTCCTTGATGCCCCGGGTGTCTAATGCCTCGCAGAAGTGTAAACCAAGTTTTAACGAGTCCTGCTAACAAAGTGAGCAGATTGTGTGGTCAGTTGATACACATCTTCTTGTGCTTGGCTCTGGATATGTGGCTGGAATAATTTTTAAGTGCCTATTGTTTGATTTTCCCAACCCAATGATGTCTGCTTTCCTCTTTAGGCCCTTGTGGTAAGTAAGGCTGGAGATTTGATTCGTTTCAGTGATTTCAGTGTTATCAAGTTTACTTTTGTTGTCACCTGCATTCCCAACCATTTGTGCTCAAAACCAAACAAGAAATCTAAAAAGCAGGCAATGCATTTTGGAAGAAACAGATTATGTTACCACAGTGTTTTGAGTTTATTCAGAAGTGTGCCTGTTAGAAATGACAGTTTGACGTGGAAGTTTCCAAAAGATATTTTGAATAATTTCCGTAGATATTGGAGATGCATGCACAAGTACTACAGTTAACCTTGAAAAACCGTAAACTGTACACCATTTTTTGTTTTGATACATGCATACATATGTTTGGAGCACTCAGTTTTGTAGTTGGTACCTTTGTACATCTGCATGATTTGATTTATGGATGCCCCAAACGCACTTGCTGTAAAGAACATTGCTGTGCAAAGAGATGTTGTGAGGAACCTCGTTCCCAGCGCCAGTTCCCATGTAAAAAGTGACTTGAGAAAGTGTGGTCAATTTTTTTGCCAGTGTTTTAACATCACTTATTTTTGCTTCAACAAAATCTTTGATTTGATTCCCAAAAGAAAAATGTCATGTTTTATTGCAAAACTTAAAAGTGTGTAGTGAGCAGCAGGTGAACTCAAAACAATAAAATGGATGAAGAACACTGTGATCACTGGTCATCAGAAGTGAACATGATGAGATGCCTTACGGAAGATCACATACTGAATAGTCCTGCTGTAAGGTTTGGACCAACATTTTGATAGACTTCAACACTACATATCAGACCTCCCAGCCAAAAGGCCATTACACCAGCCGCAGGGCTGGTGCACACTCTACCCATAAGCCCACATTATAAGCCATCAACAGCCCCGCAGCACTTCATGGTCATTAGGTCATGGTACTTTTTATCTTTTCTCAACTTGCCCCATACCCTGATGTCCCCTATTATCTTTTCTGTCATTGATAGGTCTGGGCTACGCTCAGCAGGCATCCTCCTGCCTCTTCTGGGCATCACCTGGGTCTTTGGTCTGCTGGCTGTCAACCAGAATGTGGTACTCTATCAGTACCTCTTTGCTGCCTTCAACTGCCTCCTTGGATTCTTCATCTTCCTCTTCCATTGCGTCCTCAACTCCAAGGTATGTCTTGATAGCTCACATTTGCTAAGCTTGATACACTTTCTTAGTCTTCTATTGTAGTGGGCTTAATTTGATATCAGTTTTGAGCCAATTTCCGGATTGAGTTTCTAGTCCATTGGTACTGCAATCCTACAGTTTAGTCTTTCGATTTCTGAATGTCTATCACTATTCAAGGTTCCACAATCTATGTGGTCTGTGGCTATGGTTCTTGGTTGTTGTCCATCTCCTGTGATCAAACTTGTGATTTGACCTGCGATACAACTCATAAAAACTTGTGATTTGCTCAACTACAACTCCACGTGGTTGTATCCTTAGGTTTTTACTTTGACTTAATCCTTTCTGAGCATCTTTGAATTGAAATTTGTTTCCCCTTTATGTATGTTTATAGTTTGTCACTATGGGACAGATGTACAAACACTGGGATAAAGAGGTCCGAATTAACTAAGAATTTAATATCAACAAGTAGTTTTTTAAAATGAAAATCTGCAAAGTATATCTGTCTGTGCTGAATTACTATGTTTGTACTGAATATGTGAGAATTGGTATCTTGCTGCTAATTGCATTGAGATTTATTTTGTTTTAGAATTTTACCAGGGCCTTAGTTAAGTTAGAGAGGCTTGCAGGCTAGCCTCGAGTCAATTAATTCACTTGGCTTGGTCATATTTGATGCCGTTATCAACAATGCAACCAACATACATAGCAACACACATTACTTGAGAAGGTCATCTGTAACCATAAACATTAGCCAAAAATGGTAGATACCGGGTAAGTGACGAAGTTCATGTTTTCCTGCGTTTCCAGTAATTTCATTATCAAATAATACCACAAGCTAATGTTGTATCTTGTTTAGGTACGGAGGGAATGGATGCGATGCTGTCTAGGCATACAAGGAAAGAAGGTTCAATTTGATGAGAGTGTCAATACCTCCGTAAGTAAACAATGCTTGTCTGACCTTCAATTATGTCTTTAGCTAGAAATGGTTTAGATTAATACGCTATGATGTCAAAGCTTTCATCCAATCAAAAATCACAGTGGGCAACTAGTCTTAAACCCTATCATTATTCAAATTACCTTGAAGGAAATTGTCAGCAAATTAACAAAAAAATAAGGGAACATGATAAGGACATGTTGTCCAGACTGGAACGTACTTGAACTCATAGTACTCTGCCAACTGAGTTATCAGTTGCATACAGTTCATGGAGTCAGCTTATTACTGTTCAGACCTTCTGCTGTAAGCCATGAGACCTAGTCATGTTGTGTGACCTGAGGACTGTACCCCAATTATTCCTGTTCCTTAGCGGTCAGCATTGTCATACAGCAAGACGGATGGGCAGTTCCGACACCACATCGGCATCTCCACTGGCTCCATCGGTAGCAGTCATGGCAGCCGCAGCACCAAAGTCAGCAACAGGTGGGTCTGGTAGGCTTCATATGAGCTAAGGGCAGATTCTCACTCCATGTGAAAAGGTGCTTTGTGTCTTTGCAGAGGTTACTCCTAGTTTCCAGAATGTGCCGCTAATTCAGTGGTGGGGAGGGTCAAGGATATCAGTTTTCAAGCAATAGCCAGATTTCCCTTTTGTTTTCCATGTGAAAAGTTTGGGCTAATTTGAAGCCTTAACAAGATCTATTTATATTTCTCTGGCCTCGTTTTTAGCTCTGGACAAGAAACTGGGCCCAATTTCATAACGCTACTAAGCACATGATTTAACACTTGCAGAGGCTTCACATGTTTCAGTAAGCACAGCAAAAGACATGCTGACCCGAGAGGAGAAAATTGCTTAACTTTATGATGTAACAGTAAACATGTCTATGCATGTGCAGCGGTTAGCACAGCCTTGCCCAACACTACTGTGAAATAGTGCTTAAGGTTAGCAAAAATTTCTGCTATTGTAAGCACAACTTTTCTGCTAACTGTTAAGCAGCTCTGTGAAATTAGGCCCTCACCAGCATCCCTGCATTGAAGCATTCTCTTACTTAAAGATGCACATTTTTGTTTTGGTACCAAGAGTGGTGTTCATACTTTCTGTTGGGGATGCGCTTAATGGTTGAAGTGGATTCAGTGGCATGACCTCAGACAATTCAAGACGTAAAGTCAAGGAGTAAAATTTCTAACAAACGAATCTGAGAAACTTTGCGTTATTTTCGCTTTGTTTGCTACCTCAGGCCAGAGGGCTATCTACGAAACACAGCCAGCACATCTACAACATCCCCCTCCAACCATGAGTATGTTCCATCTTACTACAACTACAAACCCAAAGTCACCAATCTGGATGGTAAGTGGGTGGTTTTTGCATTACCTGGACAAGGCATTCCACTAATTATTCTAAAGGTTTCCAGTCACTGGTATGCACTTACTGGAGAAGATAGCACAGAATGTGTTTCCAGGGGGAAAAAGATGTGCTCTGACACAGACTATGGTAGCAGGATTGCTATACATTCCTTGGGCCGTATGGTAAATGGAAGTGGTTTGGCTTTGGTTCTATTTATGCACTAATTGGGAAATAAGATTTCTTTGTGTTCTTTGATAGCTGTTATTCTGTTAAACCATTTAGGTGTGTGATAAATACTGAGAGACAGGAGTGGGAGTCTGGGTACTTTCATTTTTTTCATGAAAAGTTGTGCCAAACAAATATGTCATACTGTAGTCGGGCATCCTAGTTCATATTTGCTCTGAGGACACAAGATGTACAGAGGGGCTGTAAAATATCTCGTTAACAATGATCTGGGCTTCTTGGAAGAATTTATCCTGAAGGACCAAAGACCTAATCCTTGTGGAAATGACAATTCTCAAAATTCCCTCATCTCATCATTGATACAGCTAACACATTTATTCATTACTGTTGCTGAGTGATAATTGATACTGTCTTTTGGTAACTTTTTTTTCCGGCTTCAATTTTGAAATCGAGTGACTGGCTTATGCATGCGTATTTTTTTAAATGCTATAATGTGTGAAGTTAAAAAGCTATCAAAACAAGTTATTAAAACTCCGCTTCTGTTTTCTCATGAATATTCTTTTAAATCCACTCTGCATCCAACCAAATTCTGTGACCAAAATATTTGAATTAACATGGTCCTCGATCCTTTTATTTCTTTTTATATATTTAATTTTTGTTCAAACTCAGGTTTTGAGTCAAATTAAAATGTGACCCAACCTAATAGAGTGAGTCTCAAGTCTCCAGACCCATGTTTGACTTGAATGTATTTTAGCATCTTGCACAAAATAAATTGACAGGTGCCTGCAACATTTTTTGCCAATGTAATTCATATTCAATTTCATCGAGATTTCGGCATAAGTTATTCATCCAAACATAGACCTCAGTTTGCTGTTTTTTAAATGCAAGTGCAAAAGAATCATGGAAAAATGGCCTTAGAGTAATCTTGGGTGATTTGGCCGAAACTCTTGAAAGGCCACAATGTTGAACCTGTCCTGGTGTGTTTAGTAAGCCCATAGCGCACAACAAAATCCCACATTCATTCCTTAGTATGCCACATAGTTGGCCGTTTTGAAAAATTTGAAGCAAGGAGAGATAGAGCCAGAATTGTAACTGGACCAACTAACCCATTTCTTCAGTGCATGTATGCATGACGGTCCATTATTAACCTTATACTATTCACAGATCCCGATAACTTGACTCTACTCAACCCTCAAAGAAACAACCTACTAGGTAAGGTCATCACCTAGACCTATAACCCCTCACCCATGACTCAGTATTGTAACAGTGGATGCTATATAGGTGGTTTAACCTAAATCTGTGATTAGTAGTGAGTGATTCCATTCCCATATTGATCGCTTTGTCCTATTTATTGGGGTGCTCGGTAGAGTAGATTTTGTGACAACATTTGGGCTGGACTCTTTGTAGTTTGATCCTATTACTGAAGTATATAACTGCAACACACAAACTGCAGAAAAATCACTGCTGATGCCTTCATTTTCTAGTTAACCTCACACCTTACTTCACATATCATTCCCACCTACTTCAAAGTGTAGTAAATTTTATTACTCTGATTTTTTTTACTAAAATTATAGAAATACTTAAAAACAACAAACACCTGCTGGCCAGTGCTGATCACCCTAATTTTCTGTTGAACACCTCAGCATCTGGCCATTTCACATAATGAGCATGCCACTCACAGAAACTCAGTGCAACCAACCAACTAGCAAGTGGAAGTAGCTTGAAGTCTTTGCCTCATCTCAGCACTTTGGAGACTGAGCCACTGGGGGGTTCTTGTTATACCTTCCCTGTGCACTAAGACGACCTTTTGCAACCTGTTGAATTGAAACCAAAAACCCTTCCACGGTGATGTGCTTAATTTTGTTGACAAAATCAGTACCTGTCAAATTTTTTTAGATGTTCACCTGCTTCATTTTCTCTGCTTCTAATCATAAACATTCATTTCACTCAGAAAGGACATTTCTAGAGATTAATCTTGTACTCAGTTGGCAGTCACTATGTATTTGGTAGACAAAAAAAAAATATTTCATCACTTTACTAACACGTTCACCACCGTTTGCGTCCATTTTCTCACTTCTCCATGCACTTACCCATTCCTTCATTCACCATGCTGTTATTACCCATGTCCTGACGGCTTGCATAGACTGGGATTATGACTTTAGTGGCAGTCACACGGTCACGCTGAGCAATAGCTGCAATAATAGCCGTAGTCAGAGTTGTGTTAGCCAAGGCAGGCGGAGTCATCGAAGCCGTGGCAGCCGTGGTAAGATCAGTGGATGTCAGCTGGAGATTGTGAGCAGATTTATTGCTAGCAGTGTCTGGTTTTTGCATGATGTTTGCTGATGGTGATATTGTTAATATATGTTTACTGCGAAGCTTTGAACCTAGAAAGTATGGGAAGGTGATGACCACACACAGGCTTTTGTATTTATGTTTGCGCTTTTGTGTTGGTTTAGTTTGATATTAGATTTGAAGTTTTGCCTAAAGAATTGGGATCATGATTTCATGTTAAATCATGCAACTAACCTCACATCTTAAGGCTCTGTGTCACTTCAAGACCTCATGCCAAACCTGAAAACTACATCTTGAGTCAGATTGAAAAAAAAAACAGTGTTGTGTGAAGATTTGTTGTCAGACCCAGACATCCATTCATTGGATGCTTTATGATATACCAAACTGGCTCATTGAGGTGAAACCTCAAGTGAATGAGCAGTAGTCTGTTGAGAATGTCTTCATAAACAAGAAATCTTGCCCAAACTTTGGAGGTTGGGTGCAGACACTCATGTTTTTCTTAGTTTTGGGAAGTGAAAGGGGGAAATCAGATTTCATTGAATGGTAAACTTATTGAAACTGCACAGTATCCTTTATTATTCAGTTGTCATACAACATCTGTAAATTGCATCTGTCTCGTCCATGAAGTGAAACGCTGTAGTACCTCATTCATTATCATCTTTAATGAATGTTGCATGCATAATTATGAATGTCAAACTGGCAATACAGCACTGTTCACTATATTTTGGGTTGAAGTTTTTATTTCTTCTGTAAGTTGGGTGGTGGGTTTTGTGTCTCACTTTATGATTTCCCACACTGATATAATTTCATTCTTTGTGTGTGCTATATTTGTAAATTGATTGTTTAAACCTTCCACATGCATCTTATATAAATGGTGTTTTATGAAGTGAATGATGTTATGTGGTGAACACTTAGGCAGTGCCTACTATTATTTATCATTTACAGTTCATATTTAAGAGTTAGTAAGTCTAAACTTAGTTTGTAACTTAATTTCTCAGTGTATTAATGGGGTCAGAATAGTGTAGTTTGCTGTATGGACGTTATTGAAGTTCTGAAATTCAAGGAAATATGACATTTTCAAAGTTAGCAACATGCATATCCTATTGTGGTAAAAATAGTCATGACTTGTGTGTACATGAAAATGATTAGACCCCCAAAATTCTGTTTAGCCTCATAAAGACTGGTCAACCAGAAGTAGGTGCTTTAAATCTGACATTTCTGTGACTTGTCCCTCACAGATGATCAAGATTCTGATTCCGACAGTGACGCGTCCATCCAGCGTAATCGTGACAGCATGTCCTTGGCGTCGTCACATTCCTCAGATGAAGAAGAGGAGGAGGGTGTGGACCTGTGGAAGTCTGCTCCTACCAAAGTGAACCTGCCAGGTGCGTTGGCATTATTCAGAAACACTGCGGTGATCAGTGGGGATGGTGTTAGCCTACTCCCAGCCTCCTTTCTCCACTCACTCGATGCGACAACTGAGACTAAGTAGACATCATTGGGCAAAATCTTCCTATTATTGGATATTTTCTTTTTAAAGGGACAGCTTCCCTTAAAATGCATGCATGGTTGTACCTGTTGTTTTTTGTGGCAGAATTCTTTGCAAAGGAGACTAGGCATATGCATTATCATGGTGTATGGTGTACAGGTGGCTTTCAGTTTACATTTGGTCTACCTCAAAATATTGAGGTTAGGCCAAAAAAAGTCTCTGGTTTCTGGTCAGCACGCATGTCACTGTAGACCTGTGCATCTGCAAAATAAAAGTTTGTATTTGGTATAAACGATGTCAAAAAGCTGCAAAACTTGGTTAATCAACTGGAATCCGGTTACTGTGTAAGTTTAACATGTTTGTGATGGGGTACGGTTAAATAATATGTAAAGGAGTCTGTCTATTTCTCCATACATTTTGCTGGGCACGCTTTTTCAGATGACGTCATTTCTGTATTATACATTTACATCTGGGAATCAGACAAAAGAGGTGGTCTTATGTCCTGTGTACATGTACAAGCTGAACATGCTTTTAAACAGTAAAAAGTGCAGGGGCCAGTCCATTTTAGTGTTGATAGTAGCTGGCGTTACATGCGCATTCAGTCACGATGGACATTGTGCATTACACACACATTATTTCCTGAAGAAAAACAGCGAGGATAAAAAAAAGCTGCTTCGCTGCACCACTTTTGGAGCCAGCTCCCGATCAGAAACTTTTCTTTTTGGCCTCAATAAACCAACAGTCTGTTGTTCAATTCCGTAGGTGACAGTGAAGTTGTTGTGATAGTTCATACTTAATGTGTGTTTATTTCATATGCAGATAACATAACATCACATGGGTTTGGGCCACTGCACAGCACTCCTAAAGGTAGGATAGAATATTTAAAGAGTGAAAATCTCATGTACATTTGTGTGCCCGTGTCAGAGTGTGTTTTTAGTGTTGCTTTTAATTTTCAACACTACTGTGTTGTCTCTCAGAATAGTCAAAATGGCTGACTCTGACCATTTTTTCATCTTCTGAGCAGGGTGTAGGAACTGTCCAAACGGTGCACAACACAATGCTCATACAAAGACCACAAAATGTAGACGGGCAATGCAACTTTTCCTCAGCTCAGCTGATTTCCTTGTTTTTGACTTCACACTCATGCCACTGAAAATTGAAAAACACTGTCCAAAGTCTTGTAACAGACAGTAATTTCCTTGTGTTTGTCAAAATCCAAGTTGCATGCCAGATATGTGTATTGAGACATGTTACTTATGTTGGTTAATACAACATGCCTTGACATTTGGAACTGAGAGAGGAAAATGAGGATTGTATTTGTAAAAAGAAATAGACTTAGAACAGATTGCTGTTTGAATTCATTCAACAGAAATGACAGTCCTGACAACAGACAGTGTAGACAACAAATGCAAGTGGCCAGGGGAGCCCTACACTGGGGAGCTGGACAGCAAGCCAGAGTGTAACCTACGAGCAGAACTGAAGATCCTAGATCCCAAGTTCCCCCTTGATAACGACAGAGATAACAGTGTGACAGGAAGCGTGACGGGGAGTGTGACAGGCAGCATTGATGGTAAGGATGATGGTTTGGGTTGGTGGTGAGGAAGGGAAGTGGATAGTGTGACAGTTGGAGTTGAGTTTTGGCCAAAGGAGGCAAAGTAGGCAAAAGTCGG
Source organism: Acanthaster planci (assembly GCF_054643075.1). NCBI lineage: Eukaryota > Metazoa > Echinodermata > Asteroidea > Valvatida > Acanthasteridae > Acanthaster > Acanthaster planci. The sequence goes on along the minus strand of NC_141780.1, from coordinate 12,006,652 downwards.
CAAATAAAGTAGGCAATAAAGTCCAGTCCTGCTCACTGTACAGTGTGAGATGTCAACCAACCTTACATTACAGCATTCCGATGTACTGTCCTCACAGGGGTCATGTTCAAACTCAGCTAAGTCACCATTTTCTCTTCACCTGATTTTGAGATCCTACATTTGCCGATTCCAGCTCAGTGTTAGTTGAGATATTGCAGCAGGAATATCAAAGACATGAGTCATTTGGTTTGAACATTACAACAGTGACAATATAGAGGTTGTGCATAGCAGCCATCTTTCTGCTTGTCGCAAAAGGTCTACAAATATGTACCCTTGTGGAACAAAAGCTCTTACCAGAAACTAGCTGCAGTGCACTTTAAAGTGGATCTAGGTTCAGAGCTAAAGGCAGAGAGGAAGCCGAGGTTTTAGAAGGGCCCTCTATCCATGCTTAAACATGACCAGTCAGACTCACTTATTCAAGCATTCACCTGCAGCAGTGCATTCTTACACTATAGCAAGTGGCTCTAGTGAAGTTTCAGAAGCAGTAAATCCACAGCCTATTACCAGCGTTATTGGAGTCAGAATTCCAATTGAGAGTGACAGTTTGACCAAAACCATTTCGTAATCCGTTTTGGTTCAATATTCCCACTGGCATGTTTTTCTTTGCCAGTTAGAGGGTGCTTCTAGTCAGAGCAGATTAGTGTCAGTGGAATAACATTGGAATAATAACAAGCTGACATGTATTGTAAATTTACGATTCTTTTTTCGTAAGTAGAGAGCATACGTGTAATGAATTCTGTTCCTTGTGTTTTGTTTTTGCACAACAGGCAGCAACAGAAACCTGATTGTTTCCCATGTGTCTGCCCGGCCGGACATCCTCCCTCTGAAGGGCATCATGAAGACCCCCGGCAGCTCCCATAAAGGCTCCTCCCAGGGCTCAGGGTCAGGGTCGGGCTCCAATGCTAGCCTGACCAAGATCCCTATGTCAGTCACCACCACCCCAGACAAGTATGGCTCAGGACAGGGGGTGACATTCCCCCCAGAGCAGAGGAGTCACGACTCTGAATCAGAGTAAGTCCCTTCCTAGGATCTTTTTCTTTGCCTGTCATAAGGCTATTTTACACTGCTTCCTCTCCTCAACCTGGGTTGAACTCAACCCTGGGTATACCCAAGACCGCTCTGGATTAAAAATTAGATTTTCAACCTGATGTTGTTTCACACTTCTTGTGTGCAAACCGAACTTATCAAGGTGAGTTCAACCAGTCAATGAGTGCAAAAAATTTTCAACCCAGGTTCAAAATTGACAACCCTGGCCCAGAGCAGGATCGAGTTCAACCGGGGTTGAAATTAGTGTCGGGGTTGACGCCGGGTTGGTGCGGGTATGAAAATTTTCAGGTTTGAAACATCACCAGTTTTCAACCTTGTGTCAGCCCCAAGATTCGTCTTGTCTAAAAGGCCTGTACCCCTTGCTTTGAATCCCTTAACCTCCCCAGTATTGCATTACAATACACCACTGAAATATTTTGGAAACAATAACTGCTGATAACTAATTTCAAGGTAATGTGGCAAACCAAAAATTCTAATTAGTTATTGAAAACATTTGAACTTTTCTGAAATCTCTTCTCTTTCTGACATTCTTGATTACCCTGCTGTTTTTACCTGTTGTAGGATCATCTTCTGAGCAAACTGGACTGCTTCGAACATTACGCCACTTGAAAGAAATGGGTTTTTTTGTAGGAAGGTGTGGCTGTTTTCTTGAGATATCAGAAATGTAATTTGGGACAGCATGAAAAGTGAGGGCTCTTGCTGCATGTCAATAAACATTGCCTTATTGGATGTTGTGCACAACATTTTGACAACAAAAATTAAATAAGCATGTTTTTGTGAATGAATAATTTCTTCAAAGTCAAACTGATTGACGACCTAAATAAATGTTAGTGGTTAAAGACTAGTGTTAGTTGTGAATTGTGAAGATGGTGCTGTCATTCATGAATTTTTCATCTTTTCCAAAAAGCATTTTCTCCAGTGTATCCAGTATTTTTCTATATGGCTTTTAGTTTTTCATCATGAGGATGAATTGATGATAGCAGCTGTTTTATATCAGTTCATATTTTTCTGCATTTTTTCTTTTTTTCTCATCTGCTTTGAATCAATTTCAGCTACATGAACAAACCTTCCAATCCTAAGTCTTAATGCCCGTAGAAATTTTATTTCCTGCATCCAGCTTTGTCAAAGCTGTAAACAGGAAAACTTTTTGTTTCATTAATTTCAGAACAATGCTATATTTTGTTGATTGCAGAACGTTCAGTATTTCAGTCCTGATCTACATTCAGAATTCAGCTGAAGTTCTTCATTGTCATCTTCATTTTCACCACTAAGTTTGGCCATTTATTTAATGTGTTTTATTTTTTGTTTCTATTTCCCCCTCCCTGCTTTTGTTTTTGTTGCCTTGTTTACACAGTGGGAGCAGCAATGAAACATCGGTATGACGTGCAGTTGATGTCAACGCCATTGCTTTGTGAAGGAGTATGGTGTGCATGTTGTGTCAAAATATTGTGGTGTTGTGTCTCTTTCCAAAAAACTGTACAGCTGCATTTGAATGATATACAGTATCAAATTTTTGTAGATACTACAAAATTATCTAAACATGTACATTTCTGTACAATTTCTTTTCTTCTGTACATTTTTGCTTTTTTAAGTGTGTGTTCCTTACCTTAGAAGCTTCAAAGTTTCTTATGTGGAGTATGGGTCATGCATTGACTTTTGTGTGATTGATACGCTGGTCTGTGGTCTTTTGAAATCTTATGGGATACTTTTATGGCCAAGCGGTTTAGTCTTAAGTTTTGGACATTGTTCCCTGCTGGGTCCTGCTCATACATATCCATGTATCACGTGTGAGAATTCACAATGACTTCCTGTTTCATCTGTAGTGTAGGCTTTCGTACAGAATGGCAGTTTGGTTTTAAATTTTTAAATTTATTTTCAAACCACTGTCACTTTTGAGCTGTAGATTTGGGGGCATTTTAAGTGTATTTATTTTTTAAACTAGCCAACTGGATTAAATTGTCTTTTAATCATTGTTTTTAAATGAAAAGAATAATATTGAAAGAAGTGTCCTGTTGATTTACAGACTAGAAGGTTACTTGACATGGGACATTCTCAGGGCCCAGTTTTTCATAGCCATAAAATGGATAAATAAATGCTGGTTATTCTAATTTCATAATTCGTAAACTCTACAAGTTGCATTCCAGCAACTTTATATTGGATTACAAATTGTGATGTGTGATTTCAGAACACTTAATGTCACTGCGCTGCTGAGACTAACCGTTCGCATTGTTTACTGTGCAGACCTGTTAATACATTGGAGTCTTGGAGAAATCTATTTTGTCTTCATTGCTGAAAGCAAAATCTGCCTCTGAAGTTAGCAGGGCCTTTATTGTGGCTATTGTGTACCTGGAATAGACAGGGCAACTAGCAGAACTTTGTGTTCTCGGAAGTGCCATAAAACCGCCCCTTAGCCTGTAAACAGCATTAGAGGTTGGAGCCTGTCGGATGCTTTTGGCACATTAGGTTAACAACAGTTAAGGGTTATATCACCAAAAAAAATACATGTACAGCCATCAAGGTACAAGAACATTCCAAGAAGACCAGAAAATTCGTAGTTTCTTAGAATGAACATATTCTGGATGAACGTACTCCTAAAGAAAAAGTCCGAGATTAGGATGATTTGATGGTGAGACTTGATATAGGATAACTGTTACATCCTTTCATCATTTACAGCTTAAGAGGTGTCCTGCTTAGAGACCTCTTCAATTCTCCAGAATACCTCCATTTGCATCACAAACCATATGCTGTCTTTCCCCAAGTAGAGTGAACAAGAAGATCATCAGTTCTATTCCCAGACTACCAGCAGAGCACGGTAGTTGTGTGGTTACTGTAGCTGACTCACATGTGTTGGTGTGAGTTCAACCACTGACAGGGATCATGGTGCTTGTGATCTTAGGCAAGACACTTTACTTCAATTACATGTACCCTTTCATTCATGAGTAGTGAATACCTTGTAGGGCAGAGATTAGATTGTGCTGGTCTCAAGCAGCTGCGTTGAATTGGTGTCATGGCCAAATGAAAAGCAGTAATCCACTCTCGGACATACATGCACATGTACGTGTACAATGCTATATGTCAGCAACACATTATTATAAACTTATCACTTTTACATTGTTATTTTTGGATGACGTAGGATGGTCCCAAGTGTTAGGTGAAGGTGGCCAGGATTCATCATTTTTCCATTCTGATTTTCATACTCCCCACATTTTTCCTTTTTTTACATTACCGCAGTACTGTATAGTGTTTTGACTGTTTAGCACGTTATGATTTAGTCTCTGTATATATTGTGTAAATGATTCCAGTAATGCGTGCGCTTCAGCTTCTGAAATTAGGAGAAAAACTGTTTGTATTTATAAGGCTTGGTGATTTGTTTTTAATGAGTTTCTAACGATTTTTAATTGTTTCTTAAAATGAGACTTCATGAAAGTAACATTTGGATGATTGTTGCTAACACCTGAAAATGTTACAAGGAATCTTGTTTGACTGTGATAGACTTTGGAAGAAGAAGTGTGTTATAATGCTCGTGTATGCCGTTGATTCAGTATTTTTGTTTATCCAAGTACAGACACTGCAGTAATGCCAGTGACAAGGAGTTAGGAAACAAGGAGTAGAAGGCGCTGTAAAGATGCCATTGTCTAGATAGATCTTCAGAGAAATAAATGCGCTTTCATGAAAGAAGATTTTATCATATCACGTTAGTGTAGAAATGAGAGACTGGAAAGTTATCCATGCGAATGCGTATATTTATGTATGTATTTGAGAGGATTGCTGTATAAGATGTTATGTTAAATCAGGCTGGAATTTGCCTGTGGAAATTTGTTAATGAAAAACAGAAAAATGTGAAAATGAATAGCTGGTACTTGTACAGTGCTTCCAGCATAATTGATGTGTCGTGTGAGTGTAATTGGACATGCAAATTTGGACAGCAGGCACATTCATTATCATCATTCAAGCAGCATACATGTGCTTAGAAGCACACTACATGTATATGTGTATTTTGTTGCATGCATACATGTAGCTGTCCAAAACATTGCTGATGGGAGTGAGTGATGTCATCTGCACACCCAGCCTGATGTACAGTTCCAAATTCCATGGCATGACAATTTCTATCAGCCCAGAAAGTTGCAAATTGAAGGCAAGTTTATTGAGTCCTTTCTTTGTCTTCATTGTGGTGCCATGCCTTTTTTTTAAAAAATTCAGAATCCCTTTAAAATGCTTTATTACTCTTTTCCTGGAATTGCAAATAACAATTCCTTATCAGTGCAAGTTTAAAGGTCCATTTTGTTGTAAATTTGACTGTTGAATGAGCAATAACAGCCCCTGCCATTCTTCTGTGATTGTGTTCCCACCAATCAACTTCCACCATGTTTGTGAGTTTGCCCTTACTCTACCTCTAGGTCTTGCAGTAATTGCTTTCTGAATTACTAGAGACAGTAGTAAGACTACTGTTGGCTTTGTCACTTGCTAGACTCCCCCCCCCCCGAAGAATAGATGAATTAACTATGCAATATGTTATGAAGAAAAGAAGTGCTCACAAAGTGCTGGTACTTCCTACTTGAATGTGACGTTTTGATTTGAAATCAGTTGGTGTCCCACAATGTCAATGGCTGTGCACCGAGTGTCAGTTGTAACGTTGTTGGTGCATCCTATTTACTTTAAAGGCATGACCTGTTGATAAACCTAGACCCCCTGATCACTATTTATCAAGACGGCCCCCAGTAATGGTTTAAGCCAGCTATTTTTGTGCAATAGCCTGCACCATGTATCTGCCATTATGAGGGGCCAGCCTGATGAACAGTGATCATGTGCACACATTAGTCTGAACTGACAGCAGCCGTGTTACACAGGTTTGAAAAAAGTCACATCCTTTTAAGTAATAATTATCAGTACACAGCCCTTCAATTGATGTGGCTGTGTTCCAGTTCATTGTTCAAGGGCATTTTCAAAAACCCTCAAACAGCACAGAGTAAACAATGTAGGGCAAAGACAAAATGCCAAATCAGTCCATTTCATTGGTAGTTGGTGCCAATTACTTGTACTGTCCTTAGACTGTCCTGTTGAAGTTGTGAAGTCTCCCTCCATTCATCTTATCAATCTTCCGTCAAATCCACCTTTGTTATCCACCAAGCCTTAACTAATTGCTATTTACTCTCTTATGATTACCACGGTACTAAACTTTTTGTGATTGCTTTGTACTTTTTAAATATTTAAAAGCTGGCCCACAGTGGCCATTTGTATATACAGTTCTTCAGGTACCATGTACCACTTTGCATGTATTTGCAACCTGGATGTCGGTAGTACTATGTTGTGTATGGAAATCATGTCATATGCATTGTATCTTTATCAAAGTACAAAGAAATTGCCTAAAAATTTATGTGTTTGTAGAATGTTGAAGAAATAAAACAGTTGTGTCTCTTACTTCCAGATACAGCGTGATGGGGTGAACTGAAAAAAAAATCTTGAAATTTGTACAAAAAAAATTAATGGATTTATATATTGAGATCATGCATATGTCCAAATTTGGTGTCTTGTCGCATAGAGAGAGATATATATTGTATCTATAGAACACAGCTTGTAGTGCAAAACAAGTGCTGAGAAACTGTCACTGTAGAAAATGTAGTGTAAACTTGTGTCAGTAGCAAGTGTGTTCTGGGGATTATCAGGGAATCATGGGAGAGAACTTGGAGGTAGTTTGACTGGCAGCCAATCGCGGTCAAGAGTTTGTGCACACAGCCTCAAGTATTGACCAGTTGCGAGCCAACAGTTATCATCTGGGTACCAATTTCATACAGTTTGCAGAAGAGACACGTTTTTGTCACCAGGTCAGGAAGAAACAGCTAGGACATTCTTAAAATAAGGTGACTTGTGTTGGAAAGCTTGTTTAGAGGGAGTCACAAGTAGTCAGAGTTGGCTACTAGGAACATTAAGTGAGTTCTTTGCAAACATGATTCTCCAAGATGGGACAGCAGAAAGGTGAATTGTATTAACAGTGGAACATCACTATAAAGAACACCACTAAACCAAACATTCCGAAACACCAAGCGTACCCCTTGGCTCCCTAATTTTCTGTGCCTGTTAATTGAACATAATGTTTTAAATATGAGAAACATTTAGAACTGATGATAAGTGACAACATTGGGAAAATCGCACTCAGGACTGAACGACGAATACATGGCCCGGTCTGGATCGTTAGTGGGTAGTGTGCATTGCACGTAATGTGTGTGTGGGTGTGTGTCATGCTCACAGCTACAGGCAGCCATGTAGACCAGCTGCCCAGCACTGCATGCATGTATGCCATGCAATACTGGTGACTCCGGACAGGGCGGAAGACTTGCATGATAATCGCTACAAAGCCAGCAGATTTAAGCTTTAAAAACCACCAAAGCAAGAAATTGCATTTGTTACTTGACTCAAAGAAATTTTTTGATAAATATCTTACGTTTTGATCGTTTCCAAATATGCTGACTTCAAACATAATTGTGCCTCTTGCTAGCACTGCTTTACCTGGCGCGGCCCATTTGTTAAAATGCCATTTTACCAACAGGAACCAGTGTAACTGTAGCTACATGTCACTTGTAGCTTTAAGCAACAACTCAAGGAAAACTTGAGATAAACATAATTAAAAAATACAAGGTTTTTTTTCCTTATATTTTTTACCTATTTTGTGTGTAGATTTTGGACCCAAATCCTCGTACCAAAACATTTTGTGGGGCAGGCTTGCACACGCTTCAATATGCGCCAGAAGTCAGATCGGGTGCCTGTGTCCATGACTGAAAAATGGCTGCACGGAATGATAGCTACACCAAACATTTTGTGTGGACCCCGTCGTGTTCGTTATAGTGATGTCCCACTGTAGTACATGTTTTTACGTGTCTATACTGGCAATCATATAAATTTCATGTGTGATCGCATGCAGAAGTGTGCCAACTATTCTGGCTATACGCATGGAAAGTAATGTTTTCATTAAGCAAGAGCTATGAAATTGGTCTCTAGCCGGTATTTTCATCCCACCGTAGTTAACATTCCCTGCTTCATGTTTTCATATTGGATTCTTGTGAGTTAACAACTGGTAGCTGATCTGTAGGCTTTATTGTGTATTTGCGGTGGTGCTCAATAAGTGTAACATACCATTATGTACTGTTCTTAACACTCCCAACCCTCCAAATCTTCAAGATTGTCAATGAATGTCCATTCAACTTGGAGGGAACCAGATTTGTGAAATAAAAATTGATTTGTCATCTCACACTGTTTTAATGTTTGGAATTTTTTTGCAATGAGTTCTGCCATCTTTGGACATCTGAAAGTGAGCATTCAACTGGAGAAACAAGACAGGAAAATATTGGATGTCTGCATCTTTAAAAAGTCCATCATAAGTTCACAAGTCAGAGTCTTAAGAAAACAGAAGTATTCCTTTCTCACTGTTCACATTACAAAAGGCTGGACTTGTGAAAGGACTTGAAATGAACTTGACACAATGCCAATTATAAAATGACAGTGAGAAAGGGGTACCTTCACTTGTGTGACCTTATTTTAGTTCATTGTTATTCATGGTGGACATGTATTTTCAAGACGATGTCTCTTAAATCTTTAACATTAATTTGATTGTACTTCCAATGTGATGTTTTCTTTACTCTCCAGTCATTAACATCAGTCCTTAAATGAATTTCTTTTATTTAAAGCAGATTTTCAGTTATAAAACTGTATGGAAAATTCAAGAGCCAAAAGAAACGTTTGGCATAGACAATACTTTGCTGTTTTGCAAAAAATAAGATTTGTGTGGCTCCGAATATTAACCACTTTCGGCAGGCATCAATTAAAATGGTCATGCACAAAAACCGGCGTTTTCAAGATTTTCCGTTTTCAAAATTCTTCAAATTCATTACTTCATTTACTGGATGTTTACACCCCCACGAATGACTGTCTGATGGCTACTCTGACAGGCAACGTCTGTTGACACCCGTGTATTTCAGCCAGGCCTGCTGCCTTTTAAAGAGAGCCCAGATTGTGCGGTGTTGCGTAATTTTCTTTTGTTCTCGGAACTGGAGCAGTTCGTTGCTGGCATTTTTTTTAATGGGACCAAATTAGCATGCGGCGGTATTGTGTTGCTTAGCACTGCAGTGCTGGAGAGCTTTCATCCGTGGTTGTAATCCTTCGTATTCAATGCCACAAATAGTGGTATAGTGTTCAAAAAAAGGACGGATTACCTCTGCTACTGACAACTGAAAAAATGTTAAGTCCCAGCAGCTCGGTCTTGTGTTCAGAGTGTGTTTTTCTTACAGCAAGACCTGGCTCCTTTGTCTGATTTCAGGCTCCAGCTATGCGTACAAACATAAGGTACCCAATACCGGGCCACCCAGCATGTGGTTAACTCTTACAAATGAAAATACAGCAATGTCATTCCTCTGCAAAGTTCAATTTTAATCTTTAAATACATATACACTGGGACTTTAAGACACTGACATTAAAAAAAATCAACCACATAACACGGAATGAACCAAAATGTTACACAAACTTAATGAAGAATATCGACATTTTCAGGTTGACGTTTAAATTTCTAGCTGGGAGTATGACTGAAAATCTTTACTGCACAAAATATTTCAAACTACACGAAATCATTTCGTACAGTAAATATTAAATATGGAGACTTGAAAACTGTCACATCTGATGACATGTGGCACCTGTATTAAAACCAGGTGCAGGAAAGAAATGCCTTTCTTTCACCCCCAAAATTCAACATCCTAAATCAAACTAACTTAACCCAATAAATCATCCTATGTACACATCCCCATTGTTTTAAACTTAAATTTTATTAGGCTGGCAAGTGGTCATCCAAGAAGTATTCTAGGAACTTTCTAATGAAAGACCAGTACACGATGCAGGAGATTTTGGCCAAACCTTGATTGATATTACATTCAAAGCAGCAAATACAATAAGCAAAAAGTTGTACCTCAATTTTCACATAACTGAAAAAAGAAACTGTACCATGGAATAGCACTTATCACAAACTACATCAAAAGCAACAAGCTGAATATGGAGTTATTCATAAACAACAAACGTGGCCACATAAACCAACTGTTTTTGAAGCTTACGTGAACAGTAAAAACAAACAGAAAATGCAACGGTACTGAATAAGTTTCTTAAAAAAGGCAAACTAAAAAGTCACTTTGAATTTTCAGTTCAAACAGAAAATTTCAAAAGCACATAAAATGGAAAATTCAGTAGCCCAGGAATGTCCATACTTTGCATACTCACCCACAGCAAGCTACTGCGGCAGTGACTTTGGGCAGCTTACAAAACTACAGTTCCACTTGCCAGCCTAACTTGGCTGCCTTCCTTTACCCTAAGCCCACAATGACTTTTCCTTCACTGTTCTGGTTGTGCATCTGTGGGGGTGGAGCTCTGTCCCTCCCCTTTGTTCACATCACTGACGCAGACCCACTGGCCTTCTAGAGACTCCTTCCAAAGACTCACCTAAAAATGCACAATTAATGATGACTGTTTCAACAACAACAAGAACACATACACATGGCAACAACAAATAGTGTTCTATTTTTGCAAGGCTAAGACAAACCAAAAAAGCATCCTCCATGGAAAATGGCGAAATAAGATGTGTGACCTGCTGACGCCTACGAACTACAAAGAGAACACAACCTGAACTGCATAGAACAGGAGTTATGGTCTTACCATTGGGTTTTTTTCTCAGTCCCATCTACACGATTTTTGTTACATAATTCTTGACATAAACTTCACTGCCGCTGTGACTTACAGAGCCATTCAAAATTTTAACAACTTTTGAATTTCAACTTTTCCTCCAACTTCATTTCCCCACTCCCCTCAGTGCTATTTTCAGTTTCAAAACATTGATTTGCCATTGAATGGAAACCCTAATATATCCACATGCACATGAAAGGCACACACATGAAGTTCAATGATGGTGTGATGACACTGTTGGGCAAGTGTTACAATGTGAAAAACTTCACCTTACTTTTCATTCTGTTCCCTTGGGACTAGACCCATTTTCTGCGCTAAATATCACCCTTAAATTAACGGGTGTCCCTTTTAAAACTAGTTGTTGTTTATGGCACTCAAAAACCATGGCGGTCAGACCAATGGTCTAATATGAAAATCAAATGCAGCAGCGTATGTGTGTAGTTCAGGCAAGTCCAAAAGATCAAGGTGGTTTTCTCCACTTTTTAAAAGTGGAAACTACATTTTGATTTCAAATATTTCCCTGACCAAACCACTCAAATTCTCAAGAAATTCCAAACTTTTTAAGCATTGAGAATTTGAATGGTTCCTTACGTCTACAATTTGACACCACCTCACATTTACCTCAGGACACTAGTAAGACTAATTTTCTAATCACTGTCTACGTTTCTGAACAGTACGCTGTGTTCAATCACAGCCCAAAACATTTCACAACACGAGAGATGTAAACTTTACAATCTGATTTCTTTTTCAAGTTGTGTTTACAGAATGAAGTTCCTCTTTACCTTATTATCTCCTCCCGACACAGCCAAGATATTTCCTGTCACTGACCAGCTCACATGCCATACAACATCACTGAATTTGTTTAAGATCTGTTGGAACAAACGCAACACAAAAAATTCACTCTGATCCATAAAAATTTGATAGAAAATACTGCATGAAATCAATGCAAAAACAACTTCAAGGTTTCTGGAGTGTGTTCCCTAAAAAAAAAACAATTTCTGGGGTTTGCCGAGTTTGCTGGTACAAATTGGAAGATGTCAATTGCGCATCAATGGGCAAGTTCTGGTGACGACTTTAGTAAACCACTGTTTGATCAACACCACTCATACGATGGATGGTTTGGATCATTTAGTCAACCATTTGGGACCATCCCAGGGCATGGTCGCACCTACCATTATCAGTAGTTGATCACATTTATCAGTACGGAAGAAACCATTCACATGAAAACACTGTGTGAGATGTCACTGACTGTGAACGCTGCAAGACTTGCTGGCTCCAGCGGCAATGGTTGTCCACAACCAACTGGATCGATTTCAGAAACACGCGAGGACAAAGTTTGTGTTTGCGTTGGGTTGATGACGGGGAGAAAGGCACAACAGGCATGCATGTAAGCTGGCATCGTTGCTGCCCATATGCATTTAATAAACAAGGAGTTTTGATGTGCAGAAAATGCACAATATTATATATATTGTTCTCCAAGATAAAAATCTTGCTCTTAGCTTGTCAAAATAACTGTCACTTGTTCCCAACTGAAGGAGTACGAGACGTTGAAGATGGAGAGGAACATAATTGGAGGGGCATCCATGTGAGAGAGCACTCGTGTTCACTTATAGTGGTAACAGACTATTCACACGCAATGGAGAATAATGCAGTCAACGTAGAGGTAACTAGACCAGAATCTTGGGCTGAATCGCAGGCTACCTTGTATGTGTGTACATGTAAAGCTTCTAGAAAAACACAGCAACCCACGTGCATGCTTGTTTGCCAAGTCTACCATTTTCAAAGTGTCAAAAAAAAAGAGATAAACACATATCAGATTCTTCTCGAGAAAGTGAGTGGATTCAATTCCTATGAAAGTCACTTTTATTTACTCGTCGATGAATGAGGACGATGGCACAAAACTTGTCAGTGTAGCAGGACTGCTGTTGTGGTCCCCAAAACAAACCTGGCGGTGGTCCAGCCACACAGCACCATATACTGACAGCTTCAACACAACACAAGCAGTCAGTGAGGCTTATGTGTCGCTTTTCTAAATTTGAAGTGCTTTTGCAGACACTGGATATTTGTCTAAGCTGTCCTCTAAAAATCTGTGGCATATCATTTATCTGTGACAACCGGGAAGGTTTAAAATCTATTCTTAATGCATTGTCCAGGAACAATGTGTTATTGCACGGAAACCTCGGGACCAAGTTTTGGTGTGCGAGACTCCTATCCAAACTGCAAAAGTCCAGGGTTTGTTTCATTTTGTGACAAAAACACAACAAATCATGCTCTTAAACTTGATGTATGGAACAATCAACGTACTGGACAAGAACCGCACAAGAGCATTGCATTTTAAGCATTCTTCTACTACCAGACTTGCGTACGAAGATGCACCATGTTTACAGTTGTATCTCACTGTGACTTTTGGGGTCACCAGCATATCATTAATACAAAATCGGCAAAAAAAAGGGAATTGCAGAAGCCCATTTTTTTGACATTTTCTCGATCATAAATGGGAAAACTGTTCCATTTTTTCATGTTTTTTGAAAGATAGTCTTGTCACCTCGTGTTTAAAGGTTATAATTAGGGAGAGGTCTTCTTTTCCCAACCCTTTTAATAACTACATGTACCATGTGCTGCAGTGGTGGACCGTTACCGTGGGTGAAAGTCTTTTGATTTCTCAGTGTGAACTGCTATTTAAATACATGTTAACACAATGAAAGTAAAAAAGCTACAAGCATCCGCCCTCGTAATTGGTTCGCTACCAGACGCCATATTGTATGATGTACATGTTGTCACATGTTAATCAAGAGCTTATGACTTGCCCACTAAAATGAAGCATTCATATTTTTGGGAGGAAAGGCTGTTTTGCTTAAGAGAAGTTATTAACCACTTCATGCCGGGGCATTTTTCAATGTTGATGATGCTGGGCCAGCATGACTATCATTTTTTCCGTTTTCAAAATCCTTCAAAAATTCATCATTTCATTTAACGGTCGCTTATAGCCGCACAAAGTAATCTTTAGGCACTACTCTAAGTTGATAGGTGACCTTCATTGACACCCGAGTATTTCAGCCAGGCCTGCAGCCTTGTAAAAAGAGCCCAGATTGTGCGGTGTTATACAACTGTCTTTTGTTCACGAATCTGGCTCAGTGCGCTGCTGACCTCTTTTCAATAGGGGCCAGAATGGCGTGCAGCGGTGCTGTGTGGCTCATCGCTGCGGTGGTGGAGCGCTTTTGTCCCCGGTGGTAATCCGCTCGCTCTCAATGCCCCAAACCCTGGTATACGGTTTCAAAACAAGGCTGGATTATCACCACTTTTGAGAGTGAAAAATGCCGGTAATGCCCAGCAGCCTGGTCTTTTGTTCGGAGTACGGTCTTTTGTTACAGGGCCCTGTTTCCTTTGTCCGAGTTCGGAGACACCGGCCACCCATATAAACCATACGTCTCTGATCCCAGAGTCCCCGGCAGTAAGTGGTTAATATTCATATCCAGCAAACTCTGATATCCTGAGGCACCCCCCAAATCATCCAAACTGGACGAAAAATAGAGACATTACATCCTGAAGCTAGAGAACCAACAAGTCCACTTTCTACTCAACAGGCCATACATGACACATACATGCACATATACGAGTATACATGTATGTACGTGAATGCATTGTGTATGTACACTGCACTGTACATGTACAAGTGGGAAAATGCCACAGAACTTGTACCAGGTAGGTAAGGGGGCTGTGGGTCCTGTGCAAGAGGCCAGATAATCTCCCCTTGACAACAAAGCGCTGAGACTGTCTTGGACAAGGCTAGCTCAGTGCATGAGAGTTGGTGTACAGCCATGCTGACAGAGCCCACCTCACGCCTATTAATGTCGTCAAATGACCTACAACACTCTTCAGTTTGAGCATGCGCAACGGAAATACCGAACAGGCTCATTTCAAAATTCTGGTGCCGCCCACCGCACAACCCACCTTAGGTGTCCACGCCGTGCCGGTGCTTTCATCACTGGTCCAGATTATGACTCGCCCGTCCTGCGAACAGCTGGCTATCGTACTATGAGGTAGACCAATAGAGGGTGCCCAAGCTACGTCTCGTACCCAGTCACTGTGTGCCTCCAGCTTGTGTTCTTCTCGCCATTCGCCATTCTCCTCCCTGCCCAGATATATATTTATATGCCCAGAGTGAGTTGTGGTAAGGACACCTCAAGCAATTCACAAGGAATTGGACCATGCAGCACAAAACCCACTTTCAAAAAGACGATCCAGTGTAGCAGTAAAAATTTGTTTGAAAAGAACAGAAAAAATCCATGCACAAAGTAATAGCAAGTCTAGGATACAGCAGTACATTAAATACCGACTCTCATGCTACTTTTGCTAGGAACCTTTCCCAATGCAGGAAACCAATGGCACCTTGAATGTAGTTGAACCTTCACAAGGTATTTGAGTCCTTGTAAATACTCTGTGTAAATCACCTCTGCATCAAATTTAACCCCTTCGCGCGGGGAGGCGGCTAGACACGCCGTAAAAATTGAGATCCTTAGCCCGCTTTTCAGCTACATGTATTATTCTCGGCCCACACTTGAGCGAACACGGTGAAAGGCAGACCCTGGCTCTTGTATATATGGTAATTGGTCTTTGTGCATAGCCCAGAAATGAAAAGACCGAATTTGCATCATAATCACCAGCTTCACAATAGTCCCACTTTGAAAAGAGGCAACAGGAATTTGGAAGCATGAGTAGAGCCGCATGCCACCGAACAATCAGCCTTTCACCATGTTATTCAAAGTGTGCAGAGCATGCAGGGCCACAAACCGAGAATTTGCGGTTTGGCAGGTGGCCTTCGTGGCCGAGTCGGCTTTTGGGAAGAATTCCCGTCGTCAAGGGGTTAACCTTATTTTTCATTTTATTGACATTTTGGTTCCTTCTTGAATTTGCGAGGCTAGAAGCAGAAGTGGGATGTTATTTCCTGAAGAAATCTTAATGTGACAGCTATTTCTGTATTAACATCTTCCACAATTTAGGTACAGCCATTCCCAATTAGCAAATTTTGAGCAGAACCAACCCAACAAACAATGGCTTTCTAAAATGATATTACAGCAACAGCACCTTTATTTGTCAGGAGAAGTATGGACAATTTTTAACCATTTGAAAAATGTCTGTTGTCAATAACAGTTAACCAAAAGAGGATGTCAAATAGTTTTTGCACATCTAAGAAGAGTAGAAAGTTGCACAAAGTATTTCCCAAGGAAACTTTATGTCATGGCTTCTTAGTTCCACTAACAGTAATGCTGGCCGAGCTAAACCCTTCTAAATCATTCAAAATCCTCCCAAACTGGGTGGACATTGAAGGGTCCAGGTTACTCAGATTCAGAGTACCTTTGTGTCAACTTTCTTTTGACATATAACTTTACATTCTTACTTCCATATTTTGACCAGGTTATCACAGCCTCCTGTCACAAATCTCTTGACAGGAACCAGCTTCTGTGTGGAGGGAGGCTCTATCAGGGAACCAGGCTCAACAGCTGGTGCCCAACTCACTGCATTGCAGCCAATCTATAGGCAAAAGAGACTGCATGTGTTCAAGTCTGGACAATTTTTTTATGAACAACTCATGGTTTGATAAGAACAAGTGGGGTAATCTTAGATTCCTACTGCAGAGTGTTCAGGAGAAAAATTCAAGAGAAGGAAAATAGCTTGACATGTTGACATGTTACGGGGCAAAACTGTCACAATGAACGTTCACCTTCTAAAACTTTTGCCGGGCACTGATTTGCTATCAAAAATGACTCCAGACATGGACTACTGTTCTGACAAGGCAAAGTTGTTTTCCATTTTCAGTGATATCCAACAAGGCAATTCAACACTGGAAAACAATTACATGTCCTACATGTAAGTGCATGAGCATATTTAGGACACCAAACCTCACATAATAATAGTGGCTGGATTGCAGTCCTATATTTGATTTTTTTTTCAACAAAGCATGAACATTTATTAAGCCTAAGTTCAAAAATCCAGAAATTCTTAAATGTCCTAAATCCAAAACTGTAAATGATGGTAAGTTCTGAAAACAAAACAAAAGCAAAACAAAACAAAAACCCTGCATGACCTGTGAGTTATCAAGTCAAGGTGTGTCTACCTCCCACTTCAAGTAGTTGTAAAACCCTAACATTCCCCATCCTGTCAATTTACAACAACAGTTTGTTGCAATTTGATGGGTTGACTTACTACACAAAATGTTGGATTATGACGGGATGAGTACTGTACAGATGCAGTAACAGTGTTGGGTTTGGACTGAGTGGGTATGGTTGGTATTGCCCAGTACCTGCTGGGTGTTTGATGAATGGTGCTGCTGGTATGTGTGTGCCTGTAAATAATGGGGTTCATTTGGTCATGTACCTGTACTTCAGGAGTAGAATAACTTACTCTACATGTAGAGTGTTTGGTGACCTTGCTTTTTTAAGAGAAGTCAAAGATAAAACAAAGAAATCTGAGCCCCCCTCCAAAAAACAAATACAATTTTGTATAGCCCTGCAGTTATTGGATCTTGAATGGATGGGTACACTGTGTCCCTATTCCTTTTACACAGTATATGACCAAGAATCCCCACTCAGCTAAAACCCACCAGTTTACTGCCTGTTTGAGTTTGTTGGGTTGAGTACCGATACAGTAAGTGAACTGTTGGAATCCTGCGGGTTGAGTACCCACACCTCACCCAGCAGCGAAAGGGTGTTGGAATTTGACGGGTTGAGTCAGCCTTCTAGAAAAAATGCTGAGGGGGTTAGGGTTAATGTGATACAATATTAACCATGCCCCGAAAGTCATTTCTCCACTTACTGCATGTGCGTCTTTAATCTTCTGTGACTCCCATTTACCATCGGTGTACGAGAGTATAGAGACAGAGCCATCCGATGAAGCACAAGCCAGTACCAGACCAAATTCCTGGGGTGCCCACTGGACAGAATTTACTGCATCAATTCAACAAGGGAACCAAACAAAAACACTCAATTATCTGTCTGCACCAACCATGAATCGGGTTCATTCATACAAGTTCAGATCTTACATCTAAGATATCCCAGGTCATGTCACAAGCCTTCTCATCCCACACCCAGAATATCCCAGGCTGTTACAAACCTTCTAATCCCACATCCAGGATATCCCAGGCTGTCACAAGCCTCTTGATCACACATCCAGGATATCCCAGGCTGTCACAAGCCTCTTGATCACACATCCAGGATATCCCAGGCTGTCACAAGCCTCTTGATCACAAATCCTGGATATCTCAGGCTGTTACAAGCCTTCTGATCCCACATCCATGATATTCCAAGTTGTGTCACAAACCTTTTGATTCCACCTCTGGGATATCCCACATTGTGTTGCAAACCTTCCAATCCCAAATCTGGGAAATCCCATGTTGTGTCAAAAAACCTTCTAACCCCACATCATTGACATCATACATTATGTTCAAATACCTTGAAGACATCTCAAGTGGATCAGCTTTCAATGATCCTCATGACATGACATATGTCTACCATTATCACAGCCAAATAACTTGGTGCCTCACACAGTATTTACATCGTAGCCGAACCTTCAAAGGTTTATAAATGGTGAAAGAAATGGGAGAAAAATGCTGATCCAGCACCTCGTACGGGATTGGAATGATATGTGACAGCTGTACATATGCCTGTTGATAACGCATTCACGGTTACCTTTTGTGAAAAGGGACCCAAGATCAAGTTTTCACGGTATGAGACAAGGCTGCTAAACAAACCACTGCCTACATCTAGGGGAAATGAGTGGTCATGTGATTACTTTGACAGCTTTTGATCAGAACCTGAATGGGATCTAGTGCGCATGCATTACACGATACTAAACAGGTAATAGACAAGTTTTCCCCAGGTAAGGTAATAACAAACTAGTAAATAATAATAGGTAATGATAGAACCAGCAGACTATCATGTGTCTTACCAGATGAATCGTGGTTGCTGTGTTCAAAGAGTTTGTCCCAAACGCCGTTACTCTCTTTCCAGATCAGAACCTTGCGATCATAGGAGCACGATGCCAGGATGTTACCAAACATTGGATGAGCCCAAGCAACCTGCCAAACAGGTCCCTCATGTCTGCATTTGAAATTCAAATCTATATTGCTCAAGAAATGATTTATTTGCAGACTCCAAGACAAATCGGGTAAGTTCAATCCAATGGTACCTTCTGTACCTCCCTCCTTTGTAAGCAATTTTAGAAATTTTCAGCTCAGTAGTTACCAAGCATGTGTCTACAATCTTATTCTCATATCCATTACTGGACATTTCCTCACCATCCTCTCTAAACAAATTTCTTCTTTCTAATCAGTTGCTTTTGAGTAATGCGCGGCTTCATTATCGGGTAAAGATGACATCGAAATTGACAGTATCACTGTGCGTAATATTACTGACTGCAAACCTACTTGATGCAAAAAAAAAAATCTCACCCTCTGAGATCCGCAACCAGTGTTTGTTGCCCTCCTTTGACATCAAAGATTTTAACAGAGCGGTCAGATGAGCAGGTTGCCAGACGAATACCATAGTAGTCCATCTGGGCATCATGCTATGGGATTCAATGCCATACACATCAAATTCAATGCAGAATGGTTACCGCTGGCAAAGTGTGGGTAAAGACACCACATATACACAATTTGTAAAATCCTTCAAAAAGTCACAGTTTTTGTAACTTGTTGATAAATCTAGAGATGAAAAACTGTAAAAAAAAAAAGTCTCATCTTCTTTAGTCGGAATAAATGTTGGCTCCAGCTGTATTGGAAATGGCAAAATGACTAGAGCAAATGTTTGGTCCACAGAGGGTTAAAACTGAGCATACTTACAATCATGTCCTCATGGGCAGTATCTACAGTGCTGATTACAGAAACCTAGAAAGACAAGCAAAATAAAATACTTTATACAGTGCATGTCGTTGGCATGCACACGAACACCATACATTCCAGAAATATATTTGTTGCGCGTACTCAGCGTACACCATGACAAACACGCAAAAACACATCACAATGCGCAGGCTGAGTGCACCGTTCATAATTCAGTCTGAGGAGTGTACACGTGAATACTGACAACTGTTTCCTGAGTGGCTCAATGTCCAGATGCTATAAATAAATCAAGCTGTACACCAGACGTTGCACCATTCAGAAAGCAGTCATTGGCATAAGCTTACACACAACAAATGCTTAATTAAAAATGGTGCGCTTGGTTGGTGCATTGTGACACTGTCAATATTTTCCCTGTACATACAGTTTGAAAACTACATAAAGATGGCGACTGCGAGCTCAACGGCAGGGGTATTTCTGATTCGAAATTTCTCCTTTTTTCCCAAGTAAACCTTACCAACACCGTTGGAATCTTCAATTTCCATTGAGTCATGACAGTGGTCACATTCAAATATTGAATGTTTGGGGGATGAAATCAGAGAATTATGATTTGGGGTATGAGTTAAGTAGAGGCACACATCACAACTTGGGGACAGTCATTTGGAAAAGTCCCTCTGGAAAGAGTTCCATACAGACATTTATTTACCCTTGAAATTTTATAACAGCCGCCAGAAAGTGATAAGATGTACTAAAAGTGATATTTAGCTGGATACAATCCGAAGCATTTCCTACGAAAACGCTTCTCATAGGTTTGTGCACAGGGGCATCAAGTGTTGTCCGTTTATGCAGGGAATATATGAAACTCTTTCCGTCCCTTTATTCAAGGACATGAGAGAGAATGTCCCTCTAAATGGGGACTTTTTTTAAGTGGGCTTGGTCCTACCATTGCTCTGGGATCCTTTGAATACCCTAATTGGATTCAGTAGAAGAAAAACACCCAAGGAAGCCATTAGCATTACAAACAGGAGTTTGCAATGGCACATAACGGATGGGGGGAAAAAAGACTGCATCCTCACTGGATAAAGTTCATCAAGTGACACGGGATAAAGTTCATAACAAATTATTCAACTGAATATGAATGGAAAATTGGGGGGGAAAATCTTTTGGTAATAGCATAATAATAATAATCATAATATGAATTTAAAAATGCTTTCCATGTCAACGACATCACAAAGCGCTGTACACTAAATACCATTAAAAAAGATTAGAAAGAAAGACAATTACAATATCATAAACAGGCTAAAAGCTGATACATAATAAATACAAGACTTTCGAATTACACAATTACAACCAAATAAAATAAAAAGGCTTCCTAGTTAGCAAAATTGGGCAATATTGCTGAAAAGTAATTCTAGAAAAGGTGAGATTTAAGCTATTTTAAAAATGATTTAAACTTCCAGCGGATCGAACTGCCTTTGGAAGCACATTCCATACACGAGTGGCATACACTGATCGGTCGCCATAATATTTTGTTTTACTGCATGTACATGTAAGTGGCTGCTGTAAGTAGACCACACCTGTGGAAGTTGATCGTAAGGAGTGTACATTAGTTTTGGCATGTATTAGTTCACAAAGGTAGGCTGGAGCATGTGGATAATTTTGATCTATACCCACTAGGGAAAACTGTCTCCTTTTAAGAAGACATTCTCTCTTTCAGGGGATTGGTTTTGTCCCCAAATAAAGGGACTTCTCCAAATACACGTACAATTCCCAAGTTGTGATGTGCACCTCGACTGATGTTTTGAGTGAAACTAATTAATGGTACACAAGGCCTATGGAGGGTTCCAGAGCTTTATAATCACTGACCCAGTCCTTCATTTTAAAGGAGCCCGATCGCGCAGGCGGCCGCGCTCCTAGCGCACTCCTCAACACTCCTAAAGCAGCGTAAAAAATCGTGCCCTTAAAGAAATGTAAAGTTGTCCCCAAGTCATGTCTTCCCTGGGTCAAGTTGCCCCAGTATAAATAATTAAATAATAATTTTTTGTTATGTTTCTAGTTTTCACTAGGGAAATTATATTATTTGGGGGGGGGGAATTTATTTAATTTCTGTTTACTTTTCCATTTTTCACTTGGTGCCCCCTCAAGCTGGCCTGGTGCCCTGTTGAAATTTGATGAACCATGATGAAGGCAAGGCCAAAGTGGCCTGCCCCTTTTTCCCCAAGATCAAGGCCTGCAGGTGCACGCATTTTGTCAAGGGGACACCACAAGAAAATAAGCTGCAGCTGCATAGCTACATAAACTCAACAGAGATTATTCACAAGGGAGGGGGACCCAGGGGTACGGGCATCAGCTGAGGAGGGGCATGTGGCCCCCCCCCATAGTTACGCCACTTAGAGCAAGGGCAACACAACAGCACACGTGCTTGCACGTGTTGAACTAATGGTACAATTTGGTATACAAGTTGGTCAGCATACAAAGTCTGTGTACAAGTTGGCGCATAGGCCCTACGTGTACAATAACCAACAGTGTTGACCAGCATTCCGGCCACAGTCATTAGGGTGATTTACCAGTAATGCTAGCAACTTTTCACATGTAAACTGTACACATGAACAGTTGGACTCTCATGACTTAACAGTCAATATCAGTGACATGCATGATAATTATCTACTCAATCACCTGGTCACGTTTCTGCACAGCGTTGTCCGCTAAAATATGGAACTCTTTCCCCGACATGCCCGATATACATGTACGACTTTCAGTCGTTTTGTGCCATGTGTGTGTACAGTTTACTTTAAGAAAATGAGTACAGAACACTCGTTCTATTTCCTTAGGATGCATTATGAAACTCTACAAAAAATACCGTAGTTCATACCATTTTGTCAGATTGAAATCACGATCGATGACACGCACACCCGAGCGACTAGCCAGCAGCAGCGGTGCCAGTACCACCAGAATAATATGTAGAAAGACGTGGCACATGCATGACATGTTGCCCATCACATCCGGTAGGTCAATGTGTAGTCTGGTTCTAATAAGTATCGATACTATATTAAACTAGGAAATCGGTACCTGATCTGACAACCTGCAGTAGTTCGTCGATTCTTAATAGTGTCGAAAATACCTATAACATCGATTACTCTTTCATTTGCGTGCAACACATATGCTAGTGCCACGGGGTCCCAGACTGCTTGTCAGTGATTGGTTGGTGACCCACAACGCAATTGTTATTATTTGTAATTTGTGTTTGGCGTTCTTTCTCTTCGCGTAACAGTCCGAAATTTGGGGATGCACTGATTCGGTACCAGTTTTATGTATTTGAAAATCAAAGAGAACAAGTATGAATGAAACTACCGTGTGTGCCAAACCGGAAATCGAGTTGCGACGGTCACCGCGTATCGCTGCAATGCAAGCCCGAGCAAGGTCGGCGAGTGCGCCGTCAGCCATGTCAGCTGTACAGTCAACATGGTCAAGGTCCAAGGGTTCCATCTCGAAGGGGACAAGTTTGACAGATTTGTCTGGTGTCGCTAATGATGAGACAGATTGTTACAACAATAATTTAATCTCATCTCCAGATAAGAACAGGTGATTTTTACCCCTACATGCCCTAGGCAACTGGCAATGTTGAGTGCTAAAGAAAAATTTGCAGGTGAAATTTTTAGGCCTAGCTTAGGCCTAAATCTAGCTCTACTAAACTGACTAAATGGAGCGTTAGTATTCCTCTTTTACGATTTTGGACGGGATCGTCATACCAATGGCTTTCCACGCCTGTTCATTTAATAAGATTAAATCGGTTCTCAAAAATGCCAAAGACTCACCAAAAATACCTCTGTCACTGCCTAGTGGCTTCCATAAATCATGTCAACGTCATACGGTTGGTGCTTCAATGCTATTTCTGACTTCAAAATCTGCCTGTTTTTGCTCGACACGCACACACTTCTTGAACTTTTCGCCACCTGTGCTATTCAAATGCGTTGGGAGTGCTACCAATGACTGTTTCCTGGTCAATAGGCCTACTAGCCCCACTAGTGTGGCACGGATCACTCCCGATTTATCCTTGGCCACACATCCGTCTACGCAATTTCGTGTCAGCGTATTGAACATTCCAGCGCACCCACTTATCATCGTGGGCGCAATTTCTTTTGCACACGAACATGATTCTTGACCTTTCCGCTTTCGAAATTCCATTTATTGAATGATTTTACTCACGTTATTCAGGTGTTTTCCAGTCTTTTTGCCTTTATCCATTCAATCTAATGGGCTCGCTCTCTCAGTCGCCATCTTTAAAATAAGGTCATTGAGCATTACGTCACTTGACCCCTCATCGTCTCGATGGCTGTCTATGTCAAGACATATGTAATACACAGACTGAGCGATAAGATACTACATGTACCAATGGGCTCTTCCAAAACTTTGGCAGCAGTTTAGTTATCTTGACATGGAACAGCCGTCGAGCCATCACTCCAATTTAAACCAAATTCACTTTTCTGGGTGGAAATTTATATAAAACACTTCAATTTGCGACAGATTTTTACTAATCAAAAATTTCCCCTTTTGAGTTATTTCCAAATATCAGTTTCATGAAATTCTTGTGTATTTTGGTACCCCACAAGGTAAAAACTGGCCTTGTGGGGTACTTCCCATTGTTCCGGTATCTCACAAGGCCCCATGTATAAGCGCACTGCCCTGAGCACATTTATGTATATGCAAAGATGGTGGCATACATGTACATGTTGATGAACATTTTGAATGATGCCTTAAATTGAAATAGGAAATGAATATGCATGAGATATA
Organism: Acanthaster planci; assembly: GCF_054643075.1. NCBI lineage: Eukaryota > Metazoa > Echinodermata > Asteroidea > Valvatida > Acanthasteridae > Acanthaster > Acanthaster planci. The sequence continues at coordinate 11,982,234 of NC_141780.1, read as the reverse complement.
TGTATGGTGACATGTAACATGGTTTATCTTGGGTGAATAGTCATAAGCTCCCCTTGGTATTGGAAGATGAAACCTCCCTTGCCTTTGGGGAGCTTATATCGACCATCCAACCTCAAACCATGTGAACTTTCTAAATACATATATATTTGTTGCCATTCAAGTATTGTTAGAAAAGACGTCTGCTGCATACTTGTTTGACAGTGGTTGGCTAGACCAAATGTCAGGTCATAACATGGATGATAAAAAAGTGAACCCCCCCAAATTTTGTTTAATAACCCTCCTGTAAAAAGTGTTGCTAATTGTGGAGGGTTTCCACCCAAAAAGCCTGCACTGAATGTGTTGAGTCAGCTACCCATACTTTGAGACTTTGACCTGTTTCTTTTTGGGGCAAAATGTATGTTTACGTCACTTATTATGTTTCTCATTTGGACCTCATCAGACAACTGATGCACTGATATAACTGACCTTGTCAGATCCACTCATATACCAGCTGCCAAAGCGCCATTAACAGCCATCAGGGGCATGTATGCAAGTACCGCACCCTTTCTCTGTGACCAGAGTTTCATATTTGATGTTTGTTTCTAAATCCTATGCAGGAACATTCCAGAAATGATAGAGAATGACACATTTGCAAAACCAAAGACCAGCAGAACCCTACTACGAGTAAGTGCCCAGGCCATGAATTAACTAACAAGGGAATTTCGTTTCTAGTTGTGGTCATTATTTGTTTCCTTTTTATTTAAGCCTTATCCTTTTTGTAAAAATGTGAGAAAATAGTGGTGATGTAAAGTCACATGATAACACTGATTCCTGGCCAATAAAGACTACAGTAGACTCTGACTAAGTCAGCATCACGTCCCGTCATATCGTCCAAGTTGGCCGTTTGACAAAAGTTGGCATTTCATATAAGTCAGAATGTTTTTCTCGGTCCCTTTTCCACAAAACCACAAACATTCCTTTGTGTAAGTCAGCTTAAAAAAATTGCGCTTCAGTATCAGTTTCCTTCACTGTGGTTGCCAAGTGTCAAGTGACAAGTCCCGTGCGTGCGTGGCCTGCATGAATACATCAATACCAGTATCCCCTCAAGTGCTACACTTATGCGCTTTGTCCATTTTGGGGGTCGCCTTATTGAACGTAGTCTGGTTCCCTGCTCAAAGATCCCGGACGACCCTTGATAATGATTCGTCGGGTAGTCAGAATCATGGGGTCTGGTATCCATATTATATTGAACGAACTTATCCAATGCATGTGTGTGGATGAGTGTATGTTTTCTTTACCGTAATTTAGTATCACGTACATGTACGTACTGCACTGTCGAGTCGTGATATGATATGCAAGTGGCTTACCATCCTTGTTTTGTCCTTAGGGGCGGTTTACAGTCACTTCGCCCCATTTCCACGTCGCCCCTAACCACTTCGCCCCAACCCCACTTCTCCACATCGCCCCATCTTCACATCGCCCTGTCCTCACTTTGCCCTATTTCCACTTTGCCGTCCATGCTCGAGTGTGTTACAAGCCCCTTAACCCTAACCCCCTAGGCTCCCGCACTAGAAAGCATACTGAACTTCACAAAATCCAACAGGTTCATGTACTTGTCTATGTACTTGTACATGCAGGTTAGTGTACCAAACCTGATAAACTCCAACAGAATGAGCCCGTTGGAGTTTGAGTGATATGGTATGGATGGGTCTATGCAGTATAGGATGACTTGCACTGAACAGTACCAAACCTGACAAAATCAAGCATAGTCCAACAATTGGTACAGCAAGCCAGACACTGCACACAGTGACCCGTGTGTGTCCCAACTCACACAGAATCCAACACGATCTCCCTGGGCCTTTCATCCCAAGTCTCACAAAATTCAACAACAAGTTCCTCAGGTACGGTACCAAACCTGCCAAAACCTCACAAAACCTGCTGTTGGAGTATGGCAGGTTTTGGGCAGTTAGGGTTAAAAAAAACGGTTAAGAGGGGAGTTCCACAAACAACATGTAGTTATTATAGAAAACTCTACTGCATTAAATTAATGTCGACTGTTTTGTCCATTATGGTGAATTTAAACATATGGTTGGACTAGCATCGGTGTTATTTCTCATCACATATATGTAGTACATGTATGTACGGTCGCCGCGGCATGAATAGAGTGGTTGCCACACTCAATCACACTTTCTCTTATACGGGGGTGCACGGCGGGAACCAGCGCATTGCTCAAGTGTTTTTACCACAGCGACAACGAAACAAGAAAACTTTTTTTTTCTAACTTGCCGATAAAAATTTTAGGGTCTCGCCAAAAAATGTGCCCTTTTAAAGTTGAATTCTCTGATTGTTATTTGGGTACTAAAACGTTGATGTTTTTACTTGTTGCATCTTGGCCTATGCCTTTTACTGAAGAACAGAATGACCGATAATCAATGGGGCGAAGTGGAAATGGGACGAAGTGGTTAGGGGCGAAGTGGCATTGCGGGCAGTGGAAATGGGGCGAAGTGACCGACACCCTTAGGGGCACATGATCAATTATTGAATTTGCAGGATAAAATCAAGCACAAATTTGCTGGGATCGACCATGGAGTTCAAAATAAACCAGGATAAATCAAAGCCATTGAATTAGTGCAAGGAATCATAATGAACATAGGCAATACACGTGTACGTGTAAGTCGGCAAAATGACGACTTACAACACAAGTTGTGTCTTGAGGCCCAAGAGTGCCGACTTAGCCGGAGTTTACTTTACTTTGCAATTGTGTACATTGAGAGGTGGGCTAATTTAATGAGTGTTCATAAATACCTCAGACAGTCTACCTATTCAACTACATGTACATGTTTGTGCAACTTGACCATGTATTAAAATTTGGTAATGCCCATTGAGAACTGATAATCCCTACTGTGTAAATCTCATGCTGGCACCTGGACACTAGACAGTTTAATCGATTCTGATTGGTCAAGAGTCTGTGTGCATGTGGCTCACCACGCACTCGCCAAGTCCATATAAGGAGATTCTTATGGACAACTATAAAATAAAATGGACGGGGGTATTTGAGAAAACGAAAGTATAATTCTACAACAAAATGGTTGGAAATCCGTCATATATTGACTTCTTTTGACTCTCTGACTAAAAAAAGTATTTGTGAATGGGAATAAATAAGTGCCTGGCCAGCACGTTTAAGTCCGGCCAAGCACATATTTATTCCCTTATTACTGCTCAGAAATCAGAATGCTTGAAATACATTAGCTCTGAAACAGTACTGAAGAGATTGGAGATAGATTTTGAAGTGTTCTTGTACTGAGGTACTCTTGCAGAAGAAAAAAGAGTTCCATATCCCCAGCACACAGAATCTTCCCTTTTTATGTACCAGTGATGTCATTGGTTGGATGACACAGTTTGCTGTTCCCTTTACTTCCCCCTTGGAGGTCTGCACATTTCCAGGAGTTATATAAAAAATCCTCCAAATGGATTGCAAAGGATTGTGAAGAATTTTGGACAGTTACATGTAGAGAGATTTCTTGCCAGTGGGCCAGTCCATTGATTTACTGAACTAATTTGGTGACATGTTATGTTTTGTTTCTTTCTAGAATTTGAGGAAAAGAAAGAAAGGAGTGGATGAGACCTTGCGATTCAGCAGCATGGGTAGCAAGGTAAGAACATACAAGCACGCAGGATGTACCTAAACCTTCAGTCACTTTCAGTCACTCTTCTTGTGCCATTTACATGCAAACTGCACAAGCCATGCATACTCTACAAACCACTGTGTCCACAACATCTATCTACTTTAGACTTTCCCAAGGGAAAACAAATTTCTTATCCCTAAAAGAGCAGTATTTCAGACTTTTCATAATAAGCCAGAAACATTCACACAACTGGAGTTTTCTACCTTGATTTTGAAATGGGTAAAAGTGTCCTATACATGTATCTGGTTGTTCATACAGAAAAAGCGTAAGATGGAGGAAGGTGATCTGGATAACATAAGTGTCAACAGCCTGAACCTTAACAAGGTAACTTCAGTGGTATAGGTTTGACATTGACATTGGCAATAGGGTATGTTTGTGGAAAAGTGAACAGGGCTTAAAACATACAGTTTAGTAAATCTTCTGAATTACAGGACCCAAACAATATCTGTGGTATCAAATTGAAGGGAACAAAAATACCTCTCATTCATGCGGTATCCGCTCCGAGCAGGAACAAAAGAGGGCGTGTTTTGGAATGAAATTGACAGTCATTTGGTAAGCACTCAGCACATGTAGGCGTGCAAGTTTATGCGTGTTTGACGCTGAGTACAAGCAACGAATTTAGTCTGGAATTAATAGCCTTTGCGTGCACGCCGACCATGTGCAAGAACCCGGTTGGAAAACTTAGTCTTGTCTGTTTTTCTTTGGCCGGTGAGGGCGCACTTTAGCTGAGGGTGGATACCAAGGAAATAAATTCTGGTCAGTGGTGTGACTCATGGAAGTTTTGGTAGCCTCTGGCACCATGGAATTGCCCAATAGTAACCATGTGATTTAACATTTTTGTAATGAATCTTAGCAAGATAATAAATACAAGGTTAAATGTGATGTACGTGTACAGGGCAGACCTTCACCACAGGTTTAATAAGGGAACAGTTTTGTTTGTTAGACAAACTAGAACTCGGTTTAATATTTGAAACGAATGAAAACAACCCCTCTCACCCACGCCCTAAAATGCATATTTTGACAACAGTAATGAACAGTTCTTATGAAGTGACAATGATAGTCATTATCCCTGCACATTGGACTCACATCATCTGAACATTCCTGGGGAGTAAACTAGCCTGATGCCATATCAGGCACAAACGGCTAACATATCCATCTGTCTGCCCTCACAGTACCTGTTTACTCCTGGGCGGAGACAGGCACATAGGGGTAAAGTGACTTGCCAAAGACGACAACATGCTGCCACCAGCTGGATTTGAACCTCCCACCCTGCAATCAAAAGCTACAAACCCTAACCTCTAGGCCATGTGCCCCATAAGCAACATGGTTTGTTTCATTGTTACTTTTTAAAAAGAGAGGGGAAATACTGCATTACGATGGAAGCGTCTGACAAATGCAAACAGACACATGCAGTTATGTAGTCCATGAAGTTACACCTCTCAACCTCATCAAGAACTGGTAGGATTAATGCAGAACCCCCTGTAATCCAGTTAGCATCAGATTTGAGCCATGTTCCCACTGGACATTCTTCTATGGCCCCATGAAAACTTACTGCAGCACTCTGCAAAATTTCTTTGTGTAAATTCCCTGCATTTCTATTTGGACCTTTTTTTTTTTAAACTGCCAGAGCACTAATTCTCCACGTTGTGGTGAGCAAACATGGCACATTGTACATGTAGATATGTGGAGTTGATGTGTACATGTATCTTTGCATACTAACAATAGTCAGCAATCGTGCTGCTTCAGTTGCTAGGTTATGCAACCAGGATTAGTTTTATTGGTACAAAACCTGACTGTATTTTTCAATTTCAATTAATCTTGCCATAAAAGTCTCTGTGCAACTGACATATGTAAGTAAATTACATGTATGTAATTGCCCAGAAGGTGCACCTTCATATTCACACTGAGGAGTCTGGGACCCATTCTTCACACTAGGCGTTTATTTATTAACAGTGCACTCACAAAAGTTTTTCATCACAGAGCCTGTTCCCATTGAAATTAATGTTACAATTCCTCCGCTTGGGCATAGTAGTTCCCTCCTCCCCACCCCCCCCAAATGGTAACGTGGCTTTATTCATTAATCCTAACGTATATGTTTCTACATGTATAGTTTGTGCTGGACTTGAAAAAATAGGGAACACTTTTGGCATTGCTGCTGACTCAAGAGGCGATTTTTTTTTACTCGAGACTTGACCTGGGAAATATGACGTGGTTACAACACTGAATGTTGGCACCCACTGACACTGCACTTACATCTTCTTTTCTCAGAACAAATTAAGTAAAGATTTCTGTAGGCCAGGCAACCCATTTAGTGTAAACTAATTGTTATTGTTTCCCCCAGAGAGGTAGAAAAAGCAGCAAGAAGAAGGAAGACATAATTGATGGTGACGGGGACAACATCAGTATACAGAGCTACACAGCTGTAAGTACAGTGCACATGTATATCCACCCTAAAAATTGGTTACCATGGTTTGTATACTTTCATTTTCTGGCAAACTTTGGTCTGAATTTGGCAGTTGATTAAGCTGTGGCCAGTGCTTTTGCATGAATTTGAAGGATGTCAGCACCGGAATGTAAGATCTAAACCACTGTTTACCATTGATATTCTGACCTCTTAATTAGCCATCGTGAACCAGCGGAGGTGTTTTTCTACTACAATTTGTCTGTGATGGTTTCATGAAGGACCTGTAAACATGTTTGTAGCAATTTCTGTTGCTAGTGAATGGTGAGTGAGTAGTGAGTGGCGTGTGCTCATGCCCTTATACTGCAGCAGTTCTCATTGATGTTTACACAAACAGAAAGTCTATGGCATCCATGGAGGCTGACAGTGTGTGGTTCCTTGACTTAGCCTGGTGCCTTGGTCAGTTGTCATTGCTAATACTTCCTCATGGCATATGAGAGGATTGTATGGCTAGACAATGATCTTAAATGTCAACATTTGTGGTGAAAAGTGGACAAGGCAACATTACCTACATACCGGTACATATATCTTGTTTTAAAAAGTCAAGATATTCAGCTGAAAACAATCCACTATTTCTCCTGTGGATGCAGATGTTTAATGCCAACCATACTGAATCCTAGAAAATCCTACACCTGCTTGTACATCAGTTTGAAGGATTCAGTGCAGCACAGATTAGCTATCATTTATTTTCTTTGAGCTTGATGCACCAAGTTGAGGGGAGTTTAGAGAATATGCTATTGATTTCCTGCACAATGTTGTATTTCCATGGATGCAGGAATATTCCTTCCAAATATGCCCAGTGGTTAGTGTATATGTATGAGACATCATACAACCTCACCAACAGATTCTGTCCCGTGATCGGCTAGGAGTACAGAATGGTACTTGCAAAATATTACTTCTTCATTGTGAACTGCAAAGAAGACTTCACCATGACAGCCTCAGTACTCTGAAAAGTGTTGTACATAGCAACAGAACTACATGTACATGTACCAAACCATTACCAAAAGAGGTGAATTGCTTTGCATCATTGATGCGTGAGAGAGTATTGTGCATATTTTGCTGATGTAGCAGAGATTAGATGGAAACATTTTGGTCAAGGGGAACTTTGGAAATATGCAAGCGACTTAAATTCATCAACAAACATGTACAACGCTATAACGCCGCTATACTGAACACCGCTATACCGAACACCGCTATACCGAACGCCGCTATACGGAACACCGCTATACCGAACACCGCTATACCGAACACCGCTATACCGAACACCGTTATACCGAACACCGCTATACCGAACACCGCTATACCGAACACCGCTGTACCGAACACCGCTATACCGAACACCGCTATACCAAACACTGCTATACCAAACATTCAGCTGTACTGAACATCATCCTTGGCTCCCAATAATTTGTGCACAGAACCTACCAAACACTCAGTTGCCGTTTGTAATTCCCGAACATCAACATGATAAAACAGTTGGTGTTTTTATGTTGGAAAGTGACAAGTGGCCATTATTTCCCCATGAATTAGAAGGGAAAGCCACTAGTTGTCAACAGTATTGAATAGATATTGGTTTTGTGACTCCGCATGATCGGATGCAAAACCACACGTATGCACAGGGTGGCATTGCACTAACAGTAGTCTAAAGAGGGCGCTGCTGATACACAAACCAACTGAGATTCACCACAGCATACATACATCAGAGATCGATCCTGAGCAGTACTGTAGCTTCATGACTTTTAGGATAAACTTGGTATCAATTTTGTGACTCAAAATCAAATAAACAAAAATAATTAACAGATTCATTTCTAGAAACCTTAAACTTGAATGTAATGGCAGAACATAAAAAAACAGCAAACTATAGCATCACAAGAGGGTGCACTTCAGTTAGACAAGAGAGGGAGCTATTCAACATTACAATGAAACGTTTGGCAGTTAATTCGCTATACCGAACAACCGCTGTACCGAACATTTAGTGTGGACCCCGTCGTGTTTGTTATAGCGGCGTTCCACTGCAATACGTGTTCAGTTACCAGTAAATGTACATGACAAATTGTATGCATTAATGAGATGTTGTAAAACAACTGAGTGCTTTTAAATTGTACCCTAATAATCAGCCTCCTCAGTGAGCAGTAGAACATTCCATTTTCCTTAGCTTCACCTTGAGAAAATGAATAGCCAGTGCATCTCAGAATTACTGCACTACCAAAAGTGCTCAGTGTCTCTTAGCTACACCTGAGCCTCATGTTTGCTGCCCTCTATTATTTTCCTATGCATTGATGGGTACAGTCCACTGATTCAAGCCCCATTGAGAACTGTTAAATCAGCATTGTTCAGGGCCCAATAACATGCACGCCAACATCCCTGAGGATTCTGAAACACAAATTAAATTATTGGCCAATCCCTAATCTACCAATTTCTTTTCAATTTTCTGTGGGTTAACCAATTACATCTTTAATCATTCCCACAAAACAAAATCACCCCCTGATTTTTCTGAAGACTGATTGCAGCCGTTTTCAATTGGCACCCTCAACTTTCTCGAGCACTAAGGACCATTTTTCAAACATATTTTTAGCCATTCTGCTCTCATACAGTACATGTCTTATGAAAGCTCCAAGACCCAGGGAATTGATTCTGGCAAAGATCTCACCATTTTGGGGCTCAAACAATCTCCTTTTTCAAAAGACACCGTGGGGGGCACTTTTAATGCTAATTAGCTGACCAGAAATTCTCACTTCAATTAGTGGACTGCACCTTTATGCATGTACACGTACTGCATCTACACTCAAACACTGGTGAGCCCTCTGTTGGGAAGCACCGGTATATATAGCACATGTGTTCATAAGTGTCCAGACCAGTAAATCAGTTACCATAGACAACAGTGATAAATATCCCCACTTCAAAAAATCAGGAAAAGTACTCACAAGTTTCACAGGTGTTCAAGACACATATCAAATTAAAGCTCACTTCCTCATTTTTCATTTTACTTTCAATTTTCTGTGGTTTAATTGACAACCCTTGAAGATAATCCTCTCCAGAGCAAGTCACCCCTCAAAATAGTCAGGAGGCCCATCGCCATTTTGGAAAGTGATGCCTACACTCCATGGCAAAATAGAGCAATTTGGAGGGCCCCGTTTGGTCTGATACTTTCAGAAATACAAGCTGACAGTCCTGCCCCTGCATTTCATCCACCTTTTTAACAAACCACCCAGTCCACGTGCCATGAGAGGCTCTAATAGCAGAGAATCTGACAACCTAAAAATTGTGATGTGGTCTGCACAGGCAATTTTGGACCTACTTACTGGCCTGCAACCATAAACTACCGGTACATACACTGTAGTTGCTGCTAATAGTCTGTAATAATCAGCACACAGATGCAAACATACGATGTACATGTATAACACATTCATGAATACTGGAACCTTAGTTTCCGTCTTCAACAACGTGCAACATGACCGTGTATTAACATTTGATACTGCCTACTGTGATTTGATAATGCCCACTGAGTGAAAATGCACTGGCACCTGGATACAAAACATTTGAATCCATTCCTATTCGTCAAATCTGTGCACCGTAGCTCGTTGAACTCTCCACACGTGCACCAACAATGTATGGAGATTCTTCTGGACTACTTGCACAAGAAATATCATAAAATGGACGGGTTGTTCGAGAAAACGAAAGCCTTGAACAAAATCCTTGGAGATTTATTGTATATAATGGCATTTTCTGGTATGAGTGGGAATATACATGTACGTGTATACATGTATGTGCTTGGTTGGTATTAAATTAACATTAAGACCGTGTCAGGAGAGCTGATTGATTGTTAGCCAGCCTTCCGGCTAATCAGTGACATGATTACAATCAGCCTTGCGGCTGTTAGATTAAGCACCCTCCTTCCCCTGGCCCCAAAGGGGGTTTTCGGCCGACCAGCATCCGAAAACTGTATTAAATTAGTCAGGGGTGAGATTTCTCAGCTTTTAAGCTGATTTTATTTATTTATTTTTTTTATTTCGACTTTTTTTCGTCACTGGCTGTGTACAAAAGTATAGGAGATTTTCACAGTTCAGCTTCTTTATGCCTTTTTTCACCTGTTTTCAGCTATTTTTTATCATTGGTTAATCTCATTTCTGATTAGTGTTAAAATGTACATGTACATGTAGTATACATGTACAATGTAAAATGGTGCTGTTTCTTGTTGCTTTACACTCATGTTCACTTAGGTACTCTATACTACATGTACATTGTATGCAGCTGTCAACAGGGAGTTCAGATACTCTATGTACATGTACCTGTACAGTGCTGTACACTGCTCTCAGTTGAAGCTATTAACTTCATCAAAAGTTAACCAAGGGTTTCTTTCATTGGCTTTTTCACAATTTGGCGAAAAAGGCATTCTTTTGTTTGTTTTTTCCCCTTCCTCCTCTTCCTCTGCTGCGCCAAAGTCCATTTGTTTTGCACACATTTCTTCCACCATCGACTTGGGTCCCCTTGCAACTTTGAATCTTAATTAAACTTACACAGGTCTAAATGTATGAAGGACCCTTACGCATAGATGGTCCTAAAACAATGATGTCATCGTGACGTCATCAAGTGATTTATTCGATTTTTCAATAATGTTTTTCAGCCCATTGACTTTGTACACGGTTTCAAGGCAACATTTTTTCATTTAGCGATCTTCAGTTGTCCTCAAAGTTACAATCAGCAAAGATCATAAAGCAAAGTAGCATTACAATAATTGATGATGTCATCAAGTGATTAAATATGAAATTTTGAATATTTAAATATTGTGTTAAATTTTTAAAAATCCATATAAAATCAACCACACACTCCCGCAACATTTTATTTACGTCAAGTGGCAGAGTATAATTTGGTCTTCAATTCATCTTGTGTGGGTCAAATCACGTGACCCTTCATCTGGTCGAAATTTTTAATTATTTATTTCAGCCTATTTACTTTGTACACATTTTCACGGCACCAATAGTAACTTGCTGATCTTCAATCGTCGTCAAAGTTAGAGGCAGCTAATACCCTTATACAAAAACAGCACCAAATTTATGATGTCATGATGACATCATCACCTGACTTTTTATTGATTTGTGTATTTTTAATATTTTCTCATAGGTTTTGTACACGTTTTTCAACAGCCAGCCTACCAGACGCTGGTCAGTCTAACTGATTTCATATCAATCTTAATGACCAAGTACCAGTATTCCTCAACTTCGGCTCAAGATTACTATGAGAACGAAAGAGAAATTGTATATTTTACGCTCTGTTATTTGATTTGAAATATGCCCCCAGGGTCAAAATATCAAGTAACATTTCATAAAAATTTTCAGTTTAAACACAAATCTCGACATGAACTTAAAGGAGCAGCATATGTGTTTTTAGCCCATTGACTAAGTAAATGTTTTCAAGCCATCATTTTATGAACTTCATTTGATTATAATAAAAGTGACATCCAACAAAGACACTGATATAAGAGTTATTCCAATCAACATCATGATGATGTCATTATCTGATTTATCATTGATTTTTCAACATTAATTTCAACTTACTGATTTTGTACACGTTATCAAACCACCATTTTGGTAACTTTGCGTTGTTTTATCGTCATCAAAGTTACATCCAATAAAGACCCTGAAAAAAGGATTTTGGCAAATTTATAATGTTGTGATGACATCATCACCTAATGTTTAGTTGATTTTTCAATATTTAATTTTTCCCCATGGGTTTGTATACATTTTTCAACAGCTGCATGTAGGCTTCGGGACAATCTAACTGATTTCATATCAGGGGACACATGACATGAGCGCGAAAAAGCCCTCTGTTCTGTTGGCAAACAGACAGATGAGCTGTAGTTGTAACTTGATTTTATCACACTGTACCCCTCCCTACCCACGCTTTTTTGTCTGAATGGTTCCTTCATCCACTTAATAAATGGGTCTTTGTAAACAGCAGCAATCCATTGGTGTTTTGCCTAGCCTTAATGATTTCAGGTGATACATGTATGTGATATGATGTGCAAAAACCCTTCATATGGTGCACTTTGTCATTTTGGTGCATCAACTTCAAATTGATCTGGACACTATTTTCAAACTGTTTAATTCCTGATTCTAGACAACCTCGATGCACGTTGTAGACAACCTAGAATCATAAATGTAATATATCTGAAAACAATAGTGTGTCCATATTAATTTGAAGTTGATATGCACCCAAATGACAAAGCTCGCCATGTGAAAGGTTTTTGCATATCACATCACATATTGAGTTATCTGCCTCCAACTAATTTTCCAGGTCAGAATACAACACCACTGTAGTAGTCAGAGTAGTCAGATTAAAGTGACCAGTACTTAATACCTGTATCATGTCACATGTGTCAGTTTTTTAAGTGGCTGTCTCTTACATCACATCACTTGACCAAATGAGCGTGACTTGGTTTTCACGTGTACATGTGGCTAGGATTAGATGAAATATTTGCCTGCAGGCAAAACAGGCATGCCACCCTGCTTTCAATTTTATGATTTGTATTTATGACATTCATGAGAAAATCATCAGACATGTCCCAGTACACGTACTTGCACATGTATGACATTTTAAAATGTTCCTTTGATTTCTTTTCTGCTTTCAAAAACATTCATCTTCAGTGTAACTTAAAATATCAAAAATTGCAGATGAAATATTCAAGTCCCTCATGTTTGTCTTATGGGGAAAAATTGGCTGGATAAAGGGTGGGTAAAGTTGGTCTGCTTTCGTTTTGCATGTCCCATCGCACCTTGTCTCTTGTCACTTTACAGTCATCAATAAAATGGAGAGTACAGAACCTCAGCTTACATGTACAGTAAGCCTACATTTTGTGTACAGAAATGTGCTTCTACATATGCATGCTGGATGTACATGTACCCATAAGAACAACTAGCATGTATACCCAAGTGTCCCGTACATTCCTGTATTTTCTGTACATATGCATGTACCGCTTTTAATTATGCATTTAAACCATTAGGCTTGATATGATAACAATCATAGGCTTTCAGTTAAATACTCCAGTACCCTGTACAGTGTGTGTGACCAAAGAGATCAGAATTTTACAATTTTAGTTCATTCTTTTGATATTAAGACAGTTGTAAACAAGTATCTAAAAATCAATGTACTGAAGACCCATTTTTTAAAAACATATGAGTACTATACCAGGACTGGTATATTTAATTACTCCCAGTGGTACCGTACCTTCCAATTTTATGTACTGTACATGTAAACACATTGCATGTACATGTATTTACCGTAAGTCTTGTAGTACATGTAGATACTACATTAAAAGTTCAATCCCCTGCTTGAAATGCTTGTATCTTGTGAATGTCCTCTTCTTTACATAATTTGTGTAATATGCAGTTATATTGTTATTTGCATGAATTTTTCTTGTGGGGATATGTTCACTTTTTTCTTTGTACATGTAGATTTGAAAAAATCCCACACTTCAACTTCACAATGACAAAATGTATGACACACTTCATTGAACTTTCATTTGCTACTAGACGAACATGTACATGTATACAGTGTACCAACCGGCACAGTGACAGGAACCAAGTGTGTTAATTGCCACTTGTGTCATTTATGACCCAACAACTTATACACTTTTCCATCCAGACAGTATCGTCATTTGTGTCAAGAAGATTTTGGCAGATTTAATTGAAATTGTGAGAAACATGATTGGGTTCTGTGCTAATAAATTCAGCCTGTCTGGGCAGTGCTGGCAAAAAGAATTGGGTCATAAACATAATCACAAGTGCCCGGTAGGACCAGCGATCTGGACTGAAGTAATTCATGGTATTTGGAGCCAATTTATATTTTAATTTTTGCAACCAACTCGTGTTATATAACTGCAACAGCACAAGAACAGGTGAACAGGACTCACGTGTACCACACGCTGATGTTAATCTCCCACAGAAATGAAAGTCACGTGCAAAACACACAAAAAATCTTGCAGGTACGTGGACTAAGCAGAAGAGCAGTCCACGTGACAGATAAGGATTTGTTTATCCAGATCTCAGACTTGAGGAGATATTTTGCCTTGAATAGTTTTGAATTCGCCGACCAAATTAGCATTTTCATCTTCGGCTGACCATATTCATCCTTTGTGATGATGCCTTAGGCTTTGAATTATACTGATTTAGTGCACCCGGATGTTTTCAATTCCTTATTAATTCTTCAATTACTCTTGAACACCCACATGTTTTAATTGGAAATATGGACTGCTACTGTCTGAGACACTGATGTGCACAAGATTGGGCAAAATCCACGGTAGAATCAACAAGAATTGATTCGAGACGTGGAATTACAATTGGGTTTTGAATTTTTTTTGTTTTTTTTGAGTGCATCATCATTTTTGTTTGTTGCCACTGTCAAAGGTACCGGTACATGTACACATGCACATGTACAGTACATGTACGCTTCAGCATTGCCACACAGTGTTTCCCACCTAGCCTGTATACACGTAAATGCATGCCAACCACATGCACAGTAAAAAATTAGGGCGATTTTGGCCACATGCCAGAAGATCTCCCAACACACTTCATTTACATGTATCTGATGCTATGTGTAAGTAATGAAAACTTAAATTGGAGTCTTTCTACTGCTCAGTTCTGCATTTGTATTCTCCTACTCTTGTGGGCAACTCAAGTGTGACATCCAGAAGGAATAATACCACTTTAGAAATCTTTCCCTGATGGGGATTTATTTCTTTCAAAATTTCTTCCACAAGACCAACGTCATATACAGTAATACTTACATGTAAAAACATGTAATTGAGGTGGAAGACTCCACAACATAAGAAGATTACAGGAAATATATGCACTCTCAGATCTACTGAGCACACCCACATTAATGTACTTGTACCACGAGAAAATGGACAACACAAGTGATTTGCAAAGTATTTTTTTTACTTTGAGTATTTTTATTTGTCTTTCATCAATTTAGCTCCTCAGGTTTTGAAAAATCACTCCAATCTCACCAACCTGGCCCATGTAGTCTCCTTAGTTATTTTAAGAAGTTCAAATTTTTCCAGTGTAACAAGTTATTTTCCAATGTAGTTGGTTTGGGAAAACAAAAAAAGGACAATTTGCATATTCTTCTAAAAATGGCCCAAACTGCAATGCCTCATCATTTTCAAACTTCCAAAGGAGTGACTTCGGTCATTTAAAAAAACACAAATGTGCACTTTTGATTTGTATTATAAAAATGGCCATTTGGGGATAATTAGGCAGACTGTGTACATTTTGTTTTCATTTGGTTGGCTACCAGTGTAAATCAAATGGAGTTGAATGCATTTGCAGTTTTATGTCAAAAATGTTTGTACCAGATGACTTGATCCCAAAGCTTCTCCCTGCAACAAAGAAAATTCAGTATATTTTTCCAACAGATGTGATTCAAAGTCCCTTAGAAAGACCTTAAAGAAAAAGGCAATCCCAGTTAGGGGCTTATTCTTGCAACAGCCAAACCCCAATGTCCTTCAACATGCCCCCTATTTCTTCTATTTCTTTCACTGCAGACTTCAGCTCTTGTTCTCACCACTTTTACATGGATATCTTGCATTTTGGAGATTCCAGCAAACATTACGTAATTCTGACAAAAAGTCATCTCTGGACAGTATGAATCCAATGCCAAAACAGCTATTTGGTGCAAAGCCATGTCTGACTTGGTCCATTAAACCACTTCATGCTCAGGAATCTGTGACGGAAATTTGGATTTCTTGGTGTCATGAAAGAGGATGTCATAATAGATGATGGTGGTTACCATTTACCAAAATAATTAGTCTTATTTAAAGAAGTTAACAAATTTGTCTTGGTTTCCATTTTTCTAAGACACGCTGTATTATGAGTGTTTGAAGATGAATTTTGACGGAAAATGCATGACATTTGACATTATTGAAATTGCTGTCACATGAACATGTACTAATAGTTCTTGAAGATTCCATGCATGATGTTAATTTTGTCATTTGCTCAAAATACATCAAACTTAAGAACTTGGAGGGTTGATTTTCTTCAGGAACCACATTTTATGTCTTGTATGTCATTGTTTTTTTGGAGAACATCATTTACTTTTTACAGATTTTCTTCAAAACAAAAAGAGAGAAATCCCGGAATGTTACACTACCATGGAGGGGCTCATGAATATTGAATGAAAAAGAGGGTGCACTACCTGAGCTGATGTCAAAGGTCAAAAAGTCCACAAGGCAGCAAAACGTTGCTGCAGTGTCACCGTGAAATATTGATGGACGGGCCCGAAGTCATCTTGATCAGTATTTTGGACTGGGGTTTACAGAAGATTACTTGATGAAAATTTGTTTGTTCAAGTTGTAAAAGGATGATAACTTAGGTTCGTTTCTTGCTCTCTTCTTGAGCTCATGCTGTACAATGTACATCAGTTTTGATTTACTCAATTTTTAATTGTAGACATTTTTGATCGAAACAAATGACAATCATAACTGCAGCCTTCTGGATCCAATAATTTCTGAGACATTTTTAATTTTGTGATTATGATTTTAATATATGTCAGTATTATCATTTGTAACCACTTACAAATCTGTTCAAAAATTACTGCAGAAATTACTATGTCCCAACAGTTTTGGGTGGCTAGGATTTACAGGTTGTTCATCAAATATGCCAATGTTTAATTTAATTAATCAACTCTGATTAATTTGAAAGCTGGGCACGGTCATCAGTGTTCAAGAGATTGTCACACCTGGAATTAGTGTGGCATAATTTTGTTGAACCCTTGTGCAGACCCCAAACCATTTGTGAAGGAACAGAAAGAATTTACATGTAAATTAGGGAATGATGTATTATTTACAAAGAAACTTATTGATTCCCCCCAAAATAACAAATAAATAGATGAATTTTGAATGAACTTGTACTTAATTAATCAATTGTAACAACTAATCACAGAAAATCTAGATGAATTTGAGTCGTTAGTGAAATTCCTCCATAAAACACCTTGTCAATGGACCTTCAATTAACCAATCAATCTATTAAGAAAAATGCACTAAGAAACATTCAAAATGTGAACCAGATATGTGAGGAATATGTATGTACGTTAAGTTACGTTACTTTAACCACTAATCCACTAATTAAATATCCAGTATTACTACATTATATGTGGCACTCCTCCATGTACTTAACTGCCAGTAAATAGTTAGACCATCAAATAAATTAATTAAACCAAAAAAAAGTACTCCAGAAGATAATCTAATTATTTGGGCCCACTGCGGTTTTCAATTTGCATCTCCTTATTCATGGAGAATCCTTCAGCACTTGGGCTATGGGAATGTTTGTGTGCACGTACATAGGTATTATTAGCTACGTACCCTACATACACTGAAAAGGAAAGAGTTCTACGAGTCATACAGATAGGCTATACTTACATGTGCCTGATCTTTGACCAAATTAAAAAGAAAAGAAGTTAAATAGTAAGGAAAGGAAAAAAATGCTTGAAAATAAGAAGAAAATTCATTTTCGGTATCAATTGTTATATCAGATATCAGCCATGACTCCCCTCATTTCATCAGATGTTGTGAATTAATTAAGTGCTGTTCACTTCCGGAAATAAGAACCACCAAGTTTATGGTTATGAAATGGCTTATATTTTGTAAAACCTGCCATTTGCTGACAGTATTTATTAGGGAGAAAAGTCAGCAGGCCTAGCATTGCATGCTGGACTGGGAAGAATATGCCCGCAGGTTGCATGCATCGCAGTGCATGTGGGCTGCAAGTGCTACTTTACTTAATGTTCCTTGTCTGAGGCATTCAGATTAACATCTTTTGCTGTACGGGACACAAATGTTCGACTGTTAACTCTAATTGGCAAGAGTTGTCAACAGATTTCTGCTACAAATGGAAAAAATTCACTCTCAAAGAGACACGTGTGGCAAAATACTCATCAGTTTTTCAAATTTCTGCTTTTTGGCCAATTTAACCACGCTACCTGATGCTGACAACTTGGTAAATCATTTTGACCAAATTTATTGCAATCAACCGAATCATAATGATCTCAGAATTAATTACAGTGTTTTTTTATTTTCACAAAATATTTTACACTTTTTTTTTCTTTCACGTGGAGATTATACCTAGTTCTCTGAAACTACATGCAAGTGTATATAAGTTTGCTCCTAGCATGAGCAATGGCCACAGTATATGCTTTGCTGAAAACTTTTCTCTAGTTTCTGATTTCCATGAAGGAATGAAGTTTTAGGTGAATAAATACATGTAATCCTTTATTACAGTCAAATTAAGGATTGGACTCTATAATTTCAAAATACATGTTTGTGCAGTGTACTTCATTCAGTCTTGAAACAATCTCTACAGACTCTGTTTCATGAAGTGACCAACCTCAACATGGCTTTCTCCAAAGTTTAGTTTTGTCCTGCATAGAGGGCTTTCTCCCTTGGTGAATATGGCGATGACATGGAGAAATTGAACTTGTAACCAAGAGCTGGATAGCGTATCTCAGATGGTAGAGCACTGCCATGTGAGCCAGAAGTTCCAGCTTCAAACACCAAACCAGTCAATTTCTTCATTCAAATTAATGTTGGTTGTTTGAAAAAAGTTAACTGATCAAGTCCTCCATAGCCTATTTGATGGGAATTACAAACCGGATGGATTCAAAATGAATATAGAGAAAATATAATATTAAGACAGAAACAAACAACCATTGTGTTCAAAGTTTGGTGTTTGGAGACTGTAGGTAGAGTCTCACTTTCAGTATAGGACTTAGTGCTTGTTTCCTATCAAAGGGACGTTTTAGAGGCTCTTGTTTTTCTCCGCTTTGGATGTTTGGATCGAGTTTGGTGGCCTCTTGTTTAGCACATTGGTCACCTATCAAGAAACCACTACCTTCATAATACTGTAGACATTACAGCCAACATGTGCATGTACATTGTACATGTGTGTGTTCCTCTTGGCAATGCACCATCATCCTTGAGTGAATGAGTTAAAATTAGCAACATTTGGTTTGCTTGGATGCACACTATCAACTACTGGTCCTTGTGTTATGTGCAGGTAGGCCCTGTAACTTTTCAGTGAGTCAGATTCCCAGTCATATTGTGCTGTTACACATTTTGTAGTTTTATGCTTGTTTTACTCCTTGTTTTGTCCTACACAATGTTTTTTTTTTCCTTTTTTATTTTCATGCTGCCTGTAGCTATTCAGCTTAGTTCTTCGTGGAGATGTAAAAGCCACATGTACCGATTAATATCTATTTGACATTGTACACGTAGGCCTACATGTACTTTACAATGGACATTTAAACTTCAGAATTTCATCCTTGAAACAACTTTTCCAATTTTTTGAAAAATTACCCCCCAAATTGTGGAAAAGTGGCTTTTATATCAAGTGTACAGAGTACTCTTTTGAACCAAGACCGTCTTGGCTGAGAAGTACAAGTAGACTCTACATGTACATAGCAATTCTGCAGTCAAAAATTGAATAATTTGGATTAACATGAGTGGTATTCATTTTTATTCACCACCATAAAATCCCACTTCAAATCACAGTTGACTGCCTATTATTAAGTTACTGGCAGTAAGCTGTGAGGTAAATAACCCTAAGCAAAATTCATTTCTTTGTTCCCTTTCACTGAAGGAATGAATGTATCCCTCTGTTGTTCTCGGAACCCCTTTGTTAATGGGGTCAGGTCACTGGCAAGACTCTCATCCAGTCACTGCAACCATTCCTTGGTTAATAAAATCTGTAAGATGATATCTCAAAAAAGAACCTGGCGCCCAGTATTAGCCTGCCTGAGCAGGGGCGAGAGAGTGTGCTCAGCATGTAACTAACCTACCAGAATGAGGCCATATCAGCTGGCTCTTGGGTAAGGCTGTATTCTGATCTGTTGTCAGCCTTGGTGGACAGACTGTGACTCCAGTCACTTCTGAGATCAGCTGATTTGGCAGTTGCAGCCACAGTGGGCTGTGTGTGCTTGTTGGAGGGCAGGTAAAATGCATTGTTGGGTGAAGCTGTGGATGGAGTGAAAGACCAGTACATTT
This sequence comes from Acanthaster planci, assembly GCF_054643075.1. Taxonomy (NCBI): domain Eukaryota; kingdom Metazoa; phylum Echinodermata; class Asteroidea; order Valvatida; family Acanthasteridae; genus Acanthaster; species Acanthaster planci. The sequence continues at coordinate 11,962,076 of NC_141780.1, read as the reverse complement.
TGTATCTCTGTATGTCAGCAACATCTTCCACCCATCTGGAGTATATCAGATGGATGATAACCCTCTCTATACTTACATGAAGAAATGACAAAATATTCCAGTCGTCCAGGCTCAGAGTGTGTCGTAAAATCTAGATGTGATTTGAACAAATCCAAAGATTTTTTGACTGATGACTGCCAAAGCGTTGCAGCTTGAAAGAGATCATCTCAGAAACTGATTCTCTGTCACAGTCAAGAGTGCATTTGCTGTAAGGTTGAGTCTCATCAACAACATTGTAGACAGTTCTGTGAATGTGCCTCTCTTCTGGAGATAATTAGCAAGTTGCCACTTCAAGATGAATCAGGAAATCTCCTTCACCATGCTGAGGGACTTGACAATCCAGCTGGCCCAAGTCTATGGTTTATGTGCTGCCGATATCATCAAGGAACAACACCTTGATAAGGTCTGGTATAAATAGTGACAGTAATAAGTCCGTAGCTGCAACACAATAGATTGTGTACACACACTCCGAAATTTGTATCCTTGTGGAGACATGGCTTTGTTCTCCAGACTAATTCGGTCGCATGTTAAACGATTTTTTCAAAATGCTCCCATTTCAACATGAATCACTCTCCTGGTAGGGCTGTGCCGAATATCCAAATAACCAAATATTCGATTGATTATTGAATGTTCGAATATCACCTTACAATGATTTAAAAAGTAAATTATTCATTAAACAATTTAAAGGTATAGAAATTTTCAACAGGGCAAAAAAAGAAGTCTTGTTCATCTCGTCAATCTTGCTAAATTGTGGTTGGAGATTCTCCAAGATGTGAGAAGCTATTTTATTTATCGCAGTATACAATTGTGTGTGCTTTTGCAACTAATTTTGTATATGGTTTGTTCATCAACAATCTGCCGGTCGGTGTGACCGAATATTTGGATATTCGATCAAAATGAAGGTCGAATATTCGAATAATGAATTATTCGAATTGACTCAGCCCTATCTCCTGAACTGAAATTTTGACCAAGTGTCCCTTATATGAAACACTTCGATTGGTGACGGGTTCTTACTCATCAAAAATGTCTCCTTTTTGAGCGATTTCCAAATATCAGTTTCATGAAGTCCTTGTGGAGACCTGTACACCTTAGGCTTTAGAAATTCCTTTCGGAGACCTATTCAACCCATTCTCCTGGGTCTTCACATGGCACCGTATGTCGAAACATGCATGCATAGATGTGTGTACATGTACGTGATGTACATGTATTAGTATACCCTATTAGTACGGTTTGTTTTGAAACAACCCCTCTCCCCCTAAAAAAGGGGGGGAAGAACCAAAACTAATTAGATTATCCACTTCTGAAAACTTGTCTCGTTTTTGCTTTTTTTTTTTCTTCTTCTTTTTTTTGTACTTTTAAAACTATTAGTTGGAAAAATATACCACCAAAACATGTATTTTTAGTGGCAATTTACATAATTCGACCAATGAGTTTGACCACAAAATAGTTAACTGTTCAGTTCTTCTCAATTATTTTGTAGTCATTGTTTGACTATGCATAATACCAAATCAAGTACCTAGTGTGCTTATTGTGGTCACTGTGCCTGAAAACATCCAATGGCAATTCATTTATAGAAACCAGAAACCCTGAAAAACTGTTCTGTTGTACATTTTCTTCTCTTAGTCTTACCAATAGGCCAAGTAAAAAGTGTTGACCAGCCCACTTGCATCCTTTTTTGAAGCCGCATCCTTTTTGTGCAATTCTTTATTTTTAACTGACCTACCATAAAAACTAAAGCTAACTTTTACAAGCATAGTAACTGGGCTCATGAATATTTTGATTCTACTTACTAATACGATTGCTAGTTAAACTTGGCAGTTTTGTTGAAGTGAGAAGTCGGCAGTCATTTTAAAGGTCATCTTGGGAAAAAAGTAAAAGAGTAAAGGCCCTTGTCCTCATTTTGGAAAAACCCGGACAATCAACTGATTTTTTTTTACTTGGTCTTATGTGTAATATCAAATTTAGAATAGTGATTTCCCCGGTTACTGTACTAGTACAATGTACAGGCTCTTAAAAAAGCACAATAATGTCAGAATTATGCTTTTTGTGTGTTTTAGGAAAACTACTGGGCATACATTTGGGGGTTTTTGTTAATCTTAGATTTTAATTCATTTGATAATTTTGGTGAACTTATTTATTTACGAGCTACGTGTACATCTACCGGTATTTATGGAATGAAATAAAGTCTGCTCTGCCTATCTGCTTACCGTTTTAGATTCAGGAGAACTTAGCTGTTGGTTATCAATGAATGTCTTCTTAGCCTGGTACTTGTACTGTAAAATGCTCTGATTTACTTACAGGTGTTGGTAAATCCTGCCCTCAAAATTTGAAGGTACCAGACCGTACTTAGTTCAAATTATATTGGAATGTACAAATAAAAACAGCAATGCATATATGTGTGTGAAACAATTACATGTGCCTAACAATGACAATTGAGAAGATCATTTGTAAACAAACAAACAAGTAAACAAAAACACAAAAACTAAAAATAGATCTTCAGATAGAAATATTCTTTAACAAAAGTTGTTGTGTCCTGTGCTGGAATCAACAAAGTCCTGCTGTTGGATTTGTGACACTTGTGTACTAACATTCATTGGACATGGGTTGGGAGTCATACAAAAAGAATATTTACTCAGGCTAAGCTCTAACGATTGAATTCCCAGTCTTGAGGTTTTTTGTTGTTGTAACACAATCCTTATTCGACTAGTTCCCTTTGCAGCTGTACATTTAATATCACCCACAAAATGAAATGAAAACAGTATGAAGTGAAATGTAAACAAAGGTAATCTGTGGTCAGGGCTAATGGAAGACAGAAAACATGCAATTAAAAAAGAAAGCTGTAGGACCTTGTAGGGGAAATCATAAGAGTGTGGTTGTTCTTGTACACAGAGCTTCATGCACATGTACACATATCGTACCGGGGTACTTGTCTGAATTCTTGGAGATTTGAGCAAACTAGACTGTTGTGCTTGGAGCTGGTGACTAATCAGGATTGACAATTGATCAAATGCAATCCCCTCAAGGGAGACTGTTGATGAAGTTCCCTGAATCCTGCTGCTGCTATGGCTGGGGCCAGCCGGGGACAACATGGACAATGGGTACCTTGTAAACAGAGAGGCAAGCTGTGCCGCCCTCTGTCTGGAGGTGACAATGGAAGGAGAGAAGACTGGGCTCAGTGGAGTCTTTTGGCAGGGGTTACTGTCAAGGTTTTAAGGCTTATGGTTCTGAGTAATTTGGAAGTTGGGGGTGTTTGTTGATAAATTCCCTTCAAGCAACCAGGTTCCATGTACATGCAAGGCCCCTAGAGCCTAGCATTTCTTCTCAAACATAACAAAGCACTGAAAGTTTCTTCAATCATTTCCATCCCTGAAGTGGGAAAAAATTTTTTCCAAAAAAAAAAAAATCAGGGAAGTGGGAGTTTTAGTTGTAAAGGAGTTGAGACAGTCCGAATTCAGCAAATTGTAAAAAGTTAAACATCCTTTCGAAAATTGCATGTACTTGTCTGTAAGAGCATGCATTTAATGCATGCCTCTGACAAGCATCTGTTAAAATCCACCAATCCTTCCTTGCAGTGATTTGAACAGATCTGCAGGAATGAGTAATGAAAAAATATCAAAATATTAATCTGCACAGATTGAAAAAAAATGAGGCCATTGAAAGGCTGCTTAACCTGAATCTTCAAGACAAAATAAAATTGACACACTTTAAGTCTTTTAACACAGCCACAAATTTCCTAAACAAGGTAAAAAAAAAGAAGAAAAAGCTTGCAACAGAATGCACTTCCCTTGTGCTTTTATCTTAACACTTCCATGCTTTTTCCCCTTAATACTAACCCAGTGATGTAGTTTAGAGTGATGTTTTTACATAGACACACACTTTCTGATACAGCTGGCAATAAATCTGGATGCAAGATTCTTGCAAAATGTAGAATTTTCAATGCATGGTGTCTGAAAATTGTGCATTTTTCAGTAACTGTAGAAGGGAGAAAGTAGTGATTTATGGCTGATGGAGTGTGTGCTCACTCCAAATCTGGCATCGCCTTATTTGAATTACACCACATTTATTTCACCAAGAGTGGGGCAGATGGACATCAGCTAATGGTTGAAATGCGGTATAAAAGTGGATTGCGGTGGGTGTAACTACATGTACATGTACAACTACTGGTACATGTAGGCTGCATTCTGAATTTTAACAGATTCATCGTTGGGCACTTACTTTCCTTTTTTCTCTTTTTTAATCAGTGAACAAAAGACCCGGTTGAAGTTGTCACAGTAAATGTGCTGAATACATTCAAGGTCCTCAGCAGCAGTAGGTATTGGTTGCAGTTTGAGTTTGTCGGGTTCAGTAGTGCTGGTCGTTACATATGGACAGGATTTAGGGTTAAGCCCAAAATGTACACATACCTACCCATGGCGTCTATTGGCCCTCCATCTCTTGAACCAAGGGCGCCCAATAAATCCCCAGTCAGGAAAGTTTTGATCTCAGCAACCCAGGCATCCGTGGATTGTGACTAATTAATGGTGCGGGTCAACCAGGGAGGTTTGAATCCACCCTTACATGTACATGCACATGCCACCAGAAATAGGATCGCCCCCTTTGGGATGTTGTGAACTGGAACAAAATTGAGCTATTTGGTTCACGTATAAGAGAGGGACGAGGGATGATATCATTTGCTTTTTGGAGATTTAGAAGAAATTCAATATGCACTTGTGTTTGTGTGGGGATGTACTACATGTTTAGAGTGAAAAAATGGATTATTCAATTACACTGTAACTGCAAAACAAAATTACTTGATGTTCCTGACATCACTTGGATTGTTGAAAAGTTGCTCTTATACTTAAGGTTAAATTGGAAACAAGAATCAATATCTCTCCTATTGACACTGATTTATAACACTGTGCTCCTGACTTTGACTGTCGCACCACATGTACATACATCTGAAAGGGGTTTGCACAAAGCAACGTGTTTCTTGTTGACAGTATCCGGTTCGTAAGTGTGACGTCACTTCAGTTTAAACCACGCCCACTGCACATGCACTGCACATAGAGTTACATGTACATGCATTGATCACAGTTTACGTGGAACCGGAAGTTAATGTGCAACTTCAGCATTCATCCAATGGGAGCATACAAATAGTGGCGCGTCCGCCTTTTTGACAAAGTCACTTACGAACCGGATATGCTCATGTACTATGTATTTGCAAAGTGTTTACTTTGAGTACAAGAGTTAAGAATCTTCATTCAACGTCCATTAAGAACCTTGCAATGATTAGGCTGCAGTCCACAGCGTAAAGAAAATATTACCAGATGATAGACCAATTTCAGAAAAACCTTGTTCTACCACGAATGGTTATTAAAATATTAACAAGTACATAAACTTTATAGTTTTCTAGGTATATGTGTTTTTACGTAGCAAACTTTCTTGTATTAGTGCACATGCCACCCCTTGCCTTTAATGACATGTTCCCATTAGGCTATTATTGGTTATTTCCTGCAATGCAGTACCTACTGTACCAGCTTAACCCATCGTATTTAAACTCTGAAGGGACATAATGCCAAGATAAAAATATCCCCTTGACATCCTCTTGGTGTTAAAAAGAGTGTTTCGTGAGTAGAATCCGGGCTGGGCCTGTATGGGCTAAGGTCGGGAGCTATTTTGGAGTGGCGACTTGCATTTTGAGGTTTCTTGTAAAGATGCATTTGCTGTTGTGCTGATATTAGTGCATGTACAAATGTACATGTACATCTCTTTGAAGGACACTCTGTGTGGAATTTTGTTTTGTATGACCAACTAGCAGAATCAATGGATCAACATGATTTCATTGCTCATGGATTTTCTCCTGGTAGGTACATTCTTCATTTTTTGGTTGATGAAATACCTTGGGAGGTTTTAATTCGTATTGTTCAGTGAACAAAATAAACAAAATAAAGTTATATCTTGTTTTATTAAATTTAGAAAACAAGCCGTTTGGGTGAAAGATTATGTTGATCAAGTCCCCATGCATGGATAATGATAATAATAGTGTACTTGTATTGCGCTCTTTCCACTAAAAGTGTTCAAAAGGGCATTACAAAGATAACATTGCTCGACTAAAATCAGTTAACAATTATTACAGCTACAATTAATAAGTGACTAAAAGCAGACATTTCAAATTTAAAAAACTATACAATTAAATATCACCATACACAAAAAAGCCACTGGATGACTTAAGTGTATGGTTTTTATCTAGTTTTACAAGTTTCCGAGTTTTGGAGTTATTCAGGGCTGCCGACTTTGAGTGAGGGTTGAGTAAGAGCATAGTTCTCGGCATTGCATCAGTAGCTACGCTGTAGTTGCAAATACTGCCATATTACCTTGTACAATATAACCTGAAAAATACATGTACATGTACATGCACATTACATTACATGTACATGTACTGTGCATTACATGTACATGTACATTACATGTACATGTACAGTGTATATGTACATGTACATTACATGTACATGTACAGTGTATATGTACATGTACTGTACATTACATGTACATGTACATTACATGCAAAGCTTGCAAGCCGGGAAGTGTTTTCATTGATTATTTAGGATTGGATAAGAAGTGTTGAGCGAATAACCTGGTTTTTATTTTAGTGTGAGAATTCCCATAGGAATGTGAGACTATGAATATAACCTGAGATGTGTGATTCTCTTGCTCAATGCATAAGTGTTATCCAGCGGGATCTCGTTTTCTACTGAAGTTATTCTGACTGGTTCTAAAAGTGCAAACAACTGACACACATAAATGGTACAATGTACATTTTTATAATGTACTTTCATCTGTTACCGGTAACTGTACATATTTTTAATCCATAATGAGACATGTTTTTGCCATCCAGTTTCATGCTCAGCACCTGTAATTTGAATCAGTCCAACATGCTTTCTAGGTTTCATCCCTCGTGTTCCTATTTGAACAGCAGTCGGCAAGATGTTTTCCTCCACAGAATCCTGTCTGTCTTTGTTTGCAATTCCTCTTTCTATGGTCATCATGAGTTGTGCCGATTTTTAGGGTCCGACAGTCCAGGGTCTTTGCAGATGTTTAGCTGATGATATGAAGCAAACATGTATGCCTTTTTTGAAAATCTTTTCTAGACTGCTAGCTATTTCTGGATCTGAATGGTCAAATTTGTGTAACTTACAGCCAGCTGGATTGGGGCAGTTTATATTCCAGCTCTAATGTACTCTATGGTTATATGGCATGACAGACCACCCTTATGGTTTATAAAATTTGAAAATGTGAACAAGCCCGTGGGAATGGGGGGTGCTGGGGGTCAGACGCACCCCCAACTGTTTTGGACAGGGGTGCAGGTGTACTTTGAAATAGCACCCCCCCCAACTTTGACCACATTAAGCCACAAACATATGTCAACCATGTCAGAGATCGGCCGAAAAACACAAGATATTTACGATTTTACAATCTCAGCACCCCCTGAGAAAGATGTGTTCCCACGGGCATGAATGTGATTGTATGTACAGCAGAGAAAACAAAATGGTATGATGTGGACAGTGTGTTAACATGCATGTACCGGTACAAAATGTACATGTGCCTATTTTACCAATTGTGCCTTTGATTTTAATCTGAGCAAAGCTTGTACAGAATGTATACAATGTACAATACATTTAATATGAAAACAATAATGGGTTAATTGCACATAATCATGTTGAATTCACAATGTCATTGCAAGTCAATCCCAATCTATTCAATTTGAGGACAGCTAGCCACACACTCTTAGAGTGAAGCACATTTCTTTTTCACTGCTTATGTTCCCTTTTGATTGTGACCAGACTTATCATGTAGCTTGTACGTACATGTACTCGGACATTTTCTACGTGCATTACATTTAATCCTTTTTCCCAATGTAATCAACAACTGCATTCGTTTTAAAATTATTGAGTTTGCTAACATTGTTGAAGGTCCAAATGACTTTGCATCAGGTCTGTAAATGTGAGTCTTGCTAACCAAATCTGTTTTAAATAACTCTCTAGTAAAAAATAAAAATAAAAAATAGCATTTCAAATGCTGTGGATTGTCAGCCGTACTGCAGGGAGAAATTACGGAAATAACAGTCTGGAGGTTTGAAGGCATGTTGGCAGGCATCAGGGGCCTCCTTTGCCTAGCTGTCCACAGGGTGTAATGTGTCCAACTGAATAACAAGCTGTCAGCAGTCATTAGAATGCATGTCAGGCTGGATGGAATAGCTAAACTTCAGTTCAAGCACGTTCTGCACCAAGTTCATCTTGAGTGACCCAAATTCTTACAGTATACCTACAGGGTACCTGCACGTGTATACATGTGCATGTACAGGTACATTGTTACATGATTGCAGCGATGTGATTCAGTGGACTGGAGTGTATAATTATTCACTACAGGAATGTTTAGAATGAAGTCCTACTATCACTTCTTGTTTTGCTTTTGTTGTCTTTTATCTTTTTCATGGGATTAGCTATGACCTCAGTGGCTGGGAACAATTAAGGGGAAATTTGCATTTGCAAGAAAAACCTGAAGTGGTGGGAACCCTTGTGTCATGTTCCTTCAGAAATTGTATGCGAAGATGCAACTAGTACCTTGGAATGGTTCATGAACAACTGCTTGGGAATGGTACACGTACAGTACTGTACTGCACATTCAAGCCATTTGGCCTTGTGCAGGATTGGTAGACAAAAGCCTGCAGCTGCACAATAGACTAATCCTCCTGCACACAGGTGGTATGCACGCTATAAATTCATCCTCACCCAATAGAGTGCTGTGACTTGCCAAGTGTATGCACACCTCAAGTTTAAGAATGCCTGCGTGAGTGTGGTGCTACTGCAGTAGTGGTGCCTTTTTGGATTATTGTCTAGAGCTTTGCATACGGGCAGGCATGTTACTTTTCTCTGCATCATGCCAATTCACTGGACGTGTCATACAGCAGTGCCCATGTTCACTGAACTTCATTCCCTTGGGTAGAAACAAAAGAGCATAGAAATGTACTTTGAAAACATAAACAGACTGATGGTGCTACATGTAGGATGTGGCAGTGGTAGCTTTGAATAACGGACTCCTTGTGCTCCTGCATATATATTTTCACTGTTTGTTTGATCATCGCAGGGGACCAGCACCAGAAGGTCCCGGACCCTGGTCAAGGTTACTTCATTGGCAAGCCTGGTGTCTCCGGTGTCCTCCGTCAAGAAAGTCGGTGTTGCCTTACAGGTGAGAGCGAACATGGTCTTGACATAAAGATTAAGTAGAACATCTCCTCTGTATGTCTGTTGAGTAGTGTTGAGCAAATCCAGCATTTTTGGAATCGATTTCAATTCCATCTCATAATCACAATTCTGCTTGGACTCAACTCCAAAATGTGCATCTACATGTATTTATAGGGTCACAGGCATAGTAACTCTTGAGTATGCTGAGCAGGACATTAAGACATAATTGACTCATTGCCTGTTGTCAAAAACAATTTTTTCTTGTTCAAAATGCAATTTATGCACCCTGGAAGTTTCACGCAGTTAACAGAAATTAGATGTGTCAGTAGACCTATTTAGCTCCTTCTCGCCACTTCTCGCCTACTGCTTGTGAGGCTCACAGAGGTTTTGACTAAAATGGACTTTTGCATAAACGCGAAATAAACATCAACGATGTACGGTATCTATGGGTAGGTCTGCCAGGCCCAGTATCAAAGTGCAAGGTATCAGTCAATAAACACCAGGTTTTATTTTTCGGATGTTTTTCCACACTCACAGTTCAAGCCATTTACTCCAAACCCCAATTCACGGGCACCAGTGGTGATAGCGCATGTGTGTTCACTGGCAGACTCACATTCTACTTTCATAGCTAAGTGTTCGCCTGATACCAGCTACTTCATAAATATTCACAGACAACTACTGTACATGTAGTTTCTGTCCCAGTCGTGACTCGTTAGGAATTTATAGACATTTTTGCAAAGTTTGGAACTTGGAAGACGCCACTCACGCCATCCTGGCAGTAGTGATAATGCTTAGTGAAATTTCTTCGGTCCATTGCTGTTTTTTGGGTTTTTTTTAGATCTGTTCATTGCCAACTCAGAGATCATGTTCCAACCTCTGCGGCATCTGCGATTACAAGTTGCAGGGGAGGGGGGCTTTGTTATGTTTGAACAAACAATAAATAAGTGTGCGATCAGTGAATGGCATATGGTAGATACGGTTCCAGCTTCAAACGTTAATCTTTTCACAAGAACCTTATGAGACATTTTGAAAGCAAAAGTGAACTTTGCAAAATAGACATCTCAAATTTAAAGGGCAGATCAATCCTGAGCTAACAGAATAAGACAAATTTAACAAAGACAGACTCAGATTTCCAATTACACTAAGTTTGATAGTTTTTACGAAAGAAGTGCGAAATGTGGTGGTTGATGTTACCACTTTGACGATAAAGAAAACACCCACAGAAATATTTGCACATTTATTCCACGTAGTATGACAGCAACAGTATATTCTGATTGAGTTGCGGAAGAAAGAACAAGTAGGCCTAATTCTGAAAATGTTGCCAACTGCTTTGTGTGGTTGTGCATCTTGTGCTCATTAAGATTTCCATTATTTCATCGCTAAGTTAAGCACATTTTTTCCTTCAATATTCACGTACCCGTACTGGTAGGCATGCCTTTCACTGGGCTTACTGCATGTCTCTGAAATACGTGGATCTTGAGTCGCTGGCCGTACTTTGCAGTGCGCGGACTAGTACTATGAGCACTGAGCTGGACCAAGAGAGGGTGCAATTTTCATAGCAACAGAGGCTCTTTTGGTCAGAAGTTTGGAACTTCATGAGGATTATGAAATGCACATGTTGGGGTCACGTCGTTTCCAGCAAAATGAACACTTCCGACCAGCCTAGGTCTGTTCAACTAATAAGGGGGGTGCTTCTTTTCAAAGTGGATAGGACGGCGTATCGGGTCCATGATCATGTACCTGTACATGTAAGTGTGGGGCCTACTGCGGTGTTGAAAATGAAAGGTCATTGGCACACACAGTGTCCCATTGGACAGAACAAAAAAGGATATGTCTTATGTAATCAAGATTATCTCCATAGTTTATCATCACATATCAGGGAAGTCTTCCGAGTTGAAAAGATAGCATTCTAAGCTTTGATTTGATTACCAAAAACAACAACAATTTTTGACAATTATCTTAGGAGAAATTGAATTTACATACTTCTTGGTGGCATTTTTGTGATTTTTTAAAAGGAATTGTAATTGAAAGTGAGAACACTACAAAATTCATTGAAATTGAAAACCTGGATATTTATATTAGATGACTGTAGAAAAGGTGGCCCCTTTATTGTTTCATTACAAGACACCAAACAATTCTGTGAACTTGTAAAGTTCGGATGTCGGAAGCCTGTTATCAGGAAATAGTCTCCTTGTGTGAAAGCCATGCTAGGCACTAGGCAGCTTTTTCAACTTTTGCCCTTGTTTTCCAAACCCAGAAGATTTTGTTGGTTGGAAAAGTCTCATCTATTTTATTGAGACATTTTGTTGTTTGTTCTTCTGGTTTGGTTTCCTTATCTGATCATTGGTTTCAAGACTTCCCCTTTTCTCTGTTACTGTGTTACAACATTTCCTGCCACAATGAACTTTACTTCTTGTAGTCATGTACTGGTACATGTTCGAGCATTTGTTTTATTTTGATCACTCAAATTTAAATTCTAATTAAAATGTGGCAAATTAGTAAAATGTCCCTTATACATATTGTAATTTTTTCGGGGTATAGTCTGTTTTCTTGGGAGAGTTTTTTTCTGATTTGTTTTCTGTCCCTCTATTTTGGTATATCTTTGGGATATGATTCCATTGGTAATTAATCATGATGTACATCCTGTGGTATGTATTGCACCTTCACAGGGCAGGAATTTCATAATAGTATTTCCTACACAGCAGAAACGCCCTTCTTGTTGTCATGGGATGCTGTTTGTTATTAACAAGGTTAGCTATTTCTGGTAACACTTCCTTCCACATGAATTGTACTGCAGTTGAAATTACTTTTTAAGGTGAGCTGTTTGTGGGGTTGGAATTTTCATTGAATTCCCAGTGATCAATTTTAATGGTATAGATGCACCTTCATTTCAGAACTTTCCACTTCCAGGTCAATTTAAGAAGAATGGAATATTATTGATCATTTTCTTCCTGTGTGCAAAATGCTTCAAATTTTTCTTCAAAGTATCTTTTGAGTATCTGTTTACCATGAGAAGACAAAGACAGTTTATTTGATTAATGGTGAAAGTTTATTTGATTAATGGTGAAAGTTTGGAATTTAAAGGCTTAGTGGTTAAAATAGGGGATTTAGTCAGTGGCACCAGTGATTCAGAAAAATTGGGCAAAAAATGCACTTGACGTCACAGAGGGACAATAAATAATCGCAGTGATTGGGGAGGGAAAGTCCATTTACTCTCCTGGGGGAGTTGGGACTCGTGAGGGACAACCTTGACTGGTATTCAGGCAGTGGAAACACCAACGCATGATGTGTTGACCGAGTCCCTGTGTTGTTTCCCCCTTGCGTGAGCTTGTCATCTATCATCAACGTCACCGCAAAGTCCAGGTGATATGTCAGATGAGTTCTGGTGATGGTTACCCAATGCCAGTTGTTGTTCCAGACTACGCACACTGTCTGCTAGTGGGTGGGTTGTAGCATAAACCCGGTGTTTTGAATTAATTAGAAAACCTTGAACAGGAATTGGTATTTTTGGAGCTGTGCATGCCATAAGAACATTTCACTTTAGGCGCCCGGTGAAGCAGGGTGTGTGGAACTTAAATTGGAATTATGGTTGAAGTATATGAAAGAAAAACGATTTGGACCCTAGTGAAGATGTTAAAAGAACAATCAGAAATGACAGGAACACAGACACTCGATGCCCTCTTATCCACTTCGGTAAAAACAAAGACCAGACCCAGGAGTGAACCAGTCAGGGTGAGTTAGATCAAATGTCTCATTTTTTAATGTCAATTTTTTTACTGACTGATTCAAGGGAGTACAAGTACAATTTGTGTAGACAATGGACGTGCAGAGTCCCACCTTTAATTAGTACTGTACGTGTGCATAAGCTGAGGGGAGATTCAACCTTATGATTGGCATGACTTTAATTTCTATCATTGTGGCATATTGGTTCAGTCTTTGCCTCCATCCTTGATGACATATCAAGAAAGAGGCCTGTATGTAACAGTTGTGATGACTGCTTTTCTCAGGGCCCAGTCATTTTTTATATTGGGAACTCAGTTTTAGCTCACATGGGTAGGTCCAGTGGGACTTCCCACTGTTTCTTTTGTTAGGGAAGTTGGGACTGAGTTGTGAGAAATTTGTCCCTGTAATTTCAACACATGTAAAATTTCCTTCAACCCAGGACCAGGTTGGGTTGAGTAGGCCCTCTCCACATTCAGAAAACAATTTCTTTGTCAGGAAAGTCTGGATGAGTTTTTGGTACCCATAACTTCTTGGCTTTTTTAAACTGGTATGGTGTCCCCATATAAACCTGGTAACAAGTATGGATGTACTTGCCCAACAATTGTGGGGACCAAAAACATTGTAGGGACATAAAATGTCCCTACTACCAGGTCCTCATTTGCCTTATAAAAGAAATTGTTCCCGTAACACAATGAAGGCCTGACCATGTTCATGTGAGGGTGTGCTTATCTTGATGAACTTATTTCAACATGCTGAGCTCAGTCAGTCCGATGACAGTCAGACACTGGTACGATTCCTAGAAGCCAGTCGTATTCGTTACTGGGCACATTAGAAACAATTTTACGGGTTAAAAAGCAGCCTGTTAAAAATTTCTTTTCTCATAATCACTCACAAAGTACAGGAACATACATGTACAGTGTATACACGTGTGTACAGTGTACATGTACATGTATATCAGGTTACTGTATGTTTATTACATAATTAATATACATATTGTATTTTATTGTAATTGTGTTTTAGTTTGCAGAACAATTTTCAATCCTCAACCCTGCTCTGGACCAGGGTTGAGGGCTGTCAACCTGGGTTTACAATGGTTCATGCTTATCTCTGGGTTGACCTCGCCCCAGTGAGCTCGGTTCGCATGAAACAAGTGTAAAACAATAATATAGGGTAGAAAAATTGAATATTCAACCCAGGGCAGTCATGAGGTTTTTTTGCCCAGGGTTGAGTTCAACCCACGTGAACAGGCAGTAGTGTGAAAAGGCTTTATGTGTAGGCCTGCAGGTACATGTACAGTACATGTACTTATCTCATTCATGTACATGTAGGTATTTGGAAAATTTTTCAAAATGAGGATGAAGGGCTTTATTAAAGTGAGAAATTATTTTTGTCCTGAACCTTTTTAAAATTCACCTGGTCATTTGATCTCTTCAAACTTAGAAAAGTCTTCACATTACACAACCCTCCTGCCAGGTTGTGGCCTATATGTGGACACCTTGTGTCATATACAAACTTGCATGTACACGGAAGCTTTTATGGTACAAAATACCGCTATACCAAGAAAGTAGCCACAAATAACTGGATCATTTTCATATAGGGTGTCGGAGTACGTATTATGATTCCCTGTGTTATGTCTTAGAATAGGATACACAGAGAATGCTAGACATGCTGGAGCCTTAAGGGGACACAATTGGCGTGACAACCTGGAAATTCTGTATGCCATTTGCGGAATAACCAAAATAAGACTTGTGCCCAGAGCCATGTCAAGTTCTGTCAGTCAGAGGTGTGAATTTGTCAGCATTACTTAACATGACTTCTTAGGGGGTGGTGACAGTTTATTAATATGGAGGTGTATTAGATTTACTGGGGAGCTAGTATCAGCTGGATTTTACCGGTAAATAACAAATCCTCCTGCTCCATCTGTCTCCTCCCACAGTCAGTTTCCACTAAACTAAGACGTTGCCCTTTCTCCAAATGTCATCCCACCTGCTTTGTTTATACTTTAGGTTAGGGAGAACTAGGGATATCCCTCTTGCATGCACGTGTACAGATTACTAGTTAATATTAACTGCACTTTGTAAAAGTCATGAGGCTGGAAATACCAGGCTCTAGAGAGTCGCAGTTTCTTAAGATAGTTTTTGCAAAGATACTATTTGCCCTAGCTCATCTGTCCCGCAGGAGCATCATCCTTGAAATTCCCACCGTCTTTCGAGGATCATTCTTGCCAGGCATAGCTAAACAGCAGAGCATTACCAGCTGAGGGGCCTACATGACAAGGATTTTAAGCAGCGTGTTGGCCAATCATTTCAGAGTGGATTCCCTGAAACCAGTGAAAAGCGGTACCAGAACAAGCAGGGGAGCTGTTCAGTATGCCCTGGTTGCAGCAGGGATTTCTAAAGTGTTTATCTAGTGATCAGGAATCCTGATTGGAGTCTCAGAAACTGAGGCTTTGGTCCATTGGATTGGTGTATCTATGGGAATTGGGTTTCAATTGCCATGATGTTTGTCCTATACAGATGCTCGTAATTGCTCCATTATCAGAATCTCTAAATGACTCTTTAATGTTCAAAAGCTGATAACAAACAGCAACAAACCAGATGTTCTCATCTTCATGTACTCGTAATCCATTGATATTTCTTTGAATTCCAATAGTACGGTAGTTGATGGCTGGATGGTTAGACATTTCCAGCCACCTGGCGTCTAACCCAAACTTCCCAAAACTTGTTTTAGCATCGAATGAAAGACAATGGCTGGCCAGTTACATCTGATCTTATTACATGTTAACTTAAGTATCTGGATGACATTTAAAAAAATAAATGTCATGAAATTCTCGCAGGTAAAATGGCATATGTACGCGTACAAATACAAACAGTTAAGTCAGCAGTGATATTTAGAGAGACCAGATGCTTTTCAAATATCAATCAGATTTAGAAATATTGGTTTACCATGGATCTGCATGGTCTTGACATCTCACAAGAACCCCTTGACAAATGAAGCACGCAATATTCAAATATTTGAAGAAAGCACGTGTCTTCACGCCTGACCATGGTGAGACGCATCTCTCTCGCCGTGGTTCACGTGCAGGTGCAGGTTTTTCATCTTTCATTGGAGTTCTTACCCCAACCACTGGCTTTCAGAAAGTCACAGCTTCTTGCTCTGTTCAAGCCAGATCCTCCTTGAATTGAAAAAAAAGAAAAAATCCAAGAATATCTTAAGTCATTTTTACATGTAACCATGTGTGTGAGAGCACATGTACCAGTAGCTGCCTGCAGATGAAGTCTGAACTCAAACCACATTTCTTAATTACACTCCGTGATTCATGATCAGAGTTGATACATGCATATTGAGATGTACATGTAATTCAAAACAGGAGGCTAAACTAGCACAGGATGTTTGAAAGGTAAGGAACTACTTAATATCCAGACTTGTACATGTATGTTCTGGTTGTTTTGGTTTATTGGATGGGCTTAGACATATATGTATGTATGTAAACTGCCTGGTTCAATCCTTACTCTGGTGTAGATCAAGATATCATTTCTATCCTGAATAAAACGGTCAATTGTCCCCTCCCCCCCTCTGGATTGTCACTTCTGAAGAAACAAAATCCTTTTGCCTGAATCAGCCTTTTCATGCAGTGTGTCAGTGGTGCAACTGTTTTTGAATGGCAAAATTCCCCCCTAGGCAGTGTTGGAGGTCTCGAGACCTGGTCTCGGTCTCGAGACCTTTTTTTGAGGTCTCGGTCTCGGTCTTGGTCTCGGCCTACAAGAGTCTCGGTCTCGGGAGGGTTGGTCTCGGTCTCGGGAGGGCTGGTCTCGGTCTTGGTCTCGGATGCCGAGGTCTCGGGTCTCCCACCCGAGACCTGCCGAGACCATGACAGAAATGCAGAAAATGTGCGACAACAATTCACGCTCAGCCGCGGCAAAATCACGTATGCGGATCGTACGGTACATACAGCACACATACTGTACACAGCAGTGCTGCTTGCAGCGCAAGTTTACCTCCGAATGAGTCTAGTTCCGAACTGCACGCAATTCCGCATGTATGCTTGGAACATGTACGACATGGTATTCACGATAAAGAATGAAATCAAAGCTGGAATGGAGACTAATGCATATTCTCAGCCCGGAACACTGGTACCCTGCGTGCAGTACCTCTTTCATTTCACTGGTACACATACGTCAGTTGTGTGTATGCATACATGTACATGTACACACTGTACTATGCACATGACACGCCGGGCTGCACGCACGCCACGCACAGCATATTACACGTGGCCGGCCGACAGAACTCGTTCTCATGCCAATTGTAAAAATAGAGGAGAGTGCATTCATCTTAATGACCCTTTTACACAGTTTATGAGTCAGGTACCATCTGGATAGTACAATTCTTTGTTAGAAACTTAAATTGTGGTCGTCTTTTGTCTTTCTTCACTCTTGTTCCAAACAAAGTGTCAGGAAAGTATTCTTACGGTAGAATGTTTACACATCAGTGAGGAAACTTGGATAGGCAAAATCATCATTTTTATATAGGCTACATGTACATGTACTTTTAATAGGGAACTGCCCACGATGTTGTGTGACCCTACTAACCTGTCCATTGATCATTACAGAGTATAACTCATAAACTGAACTCATGCACACCTTTTGGCATAGTCCAAGCAACTCAGACCCCACGTTTTGCCTTTTTAAACATTTGGACATGGCCCGCCCACGTTAATTTTGCTATACATATGAAACACAAAAACTCTGTACATGTACATGTTTAATGTACGATTATGCCGTATACTCTATACAAAATTCTATAGCATCGGCAGTCCATGCCTTCATGGTCAAAATAACTGTGTGCTGTTTTTTCCCAGAGTTCAAATAAAACTCTTTCATGGAATATGGAATATGTTGTGTGCTTTACATGTAAAATCTGCACTTAATTTTGCTGTTTAATGCCAATTGTCCACCACGTTTACCATTAATGAACTACATGTAGGCCTATATATTGTATATGTTGTGCAAGGTCTCAGTCTCGGTCATCTTGGTCTCGGTCTCGAACTGCAAAAGTCTCGGTCTCGAAGTTCTGGTCTCGGTCTTGAAAGAGCTGGTCTCGGTCTCGAATGCCTTGGTCTTGGTCTCGGACATAAAGGTCTCGACTACAACACTGCCCCTAGGAACAAGTGACCAATCCTGACATAAGACCTGGTGAGAACAACCGGTAGGCGCATTACATCAAGTACTCACTGTGTGTTCATCTTTACCAGCTGGTTTGGATGTTTGGAAGTGTATGTCTTATATACCATCTTTTTTACAAAGCAAAAGGCATCTTGGAGATTGCATTTAATATTTTAGTACTGATTTTTTTTTCCAAACCAAATAGTCCATTACCACAGTGACTGATCTGTCTCTTCAGAGAGGACGTTTTGTGGCTGCTATGTTGTATCATTTCTTCCTCAGTGGTTGCGTTGCTTTCCAAGGGACATAAACTTACCATACCACATTTTCCCCAAAGATAATTGGTACCTGATTGACTTGTTTTTACTTGGAAATCCACATTTCGTCCCCGTACCCTTCCATCACAATTACCTTGTTTGTTTTCCTTTCCACAGTGCCCAGTTCCTGACCAAGCACTCAATAGTACCCAAGCCCTGTTTGTCAAAATCTGTCTTTTTAGACATACCGGTACATGTATGCTTGTAACTGACGTCAGCTCTACTGGCTTAGCCACAAATTAAAACCCTGTAGTATGTATTTATGGCAAGTCTAGCACCACCTACGCAGATTTGTATTTGCCACACAGTGCAGTGATTTCTAGGTAGTGTCACTGAGCTGTATGAGCCAAATAAATTTTTTCCCGGCCAAAGTACGTTAGGCATATTGTACACATAGGACTCTCTCCCATCCTGTGTATCATTAGAGATGGGGATAGCGTAGGCAATTATTCAGTGACTTGATCTCAGCAGAGGAGCACTGCTACACATGAGCTGCGACGTGTGTTATAATAGGCAACCGGTACTAGAAAATCTCCTATTTTATTGCCTGCGAGGTAGCTTTGGTGAAGCAGTCTCAAAAATGGTGCGGGGCACTGAGCAAACACCGTCTGTGACCATGGTTAGTGTTTAAGAGTGATTATTCTATAGCTATTTCATAATTTGGACAGTCAACTCTAATGTCGTTAAGAGGCCAAGCAACTGGTTTCAGTCATACACATGCTTCATTGCATACTTCACACTGCAGTATTGTGGCACCAGAGTTCACAACCTGAAGTGTTTTTCTTTTTTATAATTCATTTTTTTTTTTTCCCAGAAATAGACTTGCCATTTCTCGACTAATTTCTTTCTTTTTCTCTCCATGATCAGGGAAACTTTCGTTCAGAGGAAAGAGTAACTTCTGTGACCAGACAAAATAATTTCCCCCCGCCCCCCTTTTTTTCCTCATCTTTGCAAAAGACAGCATTTTTGACTTGCTCTTCAGTCACTTCTTTACAAAGTCTATTTTTCTTTCTTTGATAGAGATCAATGAGCTTCCGGACGAGCCACTCCCCTCCATTCAACATCAAGCCTTACTGTAAGCCAACGGTCACACCCACCAAGAGGAGAGATAGCGTGCTATGGTCAGACACAGTGCAGAGCAACATCAATGAAGGATTGACCAAGGGGCAGATCAAGAGACAAGAGGTACGATAGGATTGCAAATGGTAAAAGAATTCTGTTCAAGCAGTCAAGACTTCAGTAAGAAATAGATGGAGTGGTGGGACAGAACTAAGATTGAAGAGAATTCTAGGAAACGCTGTGTGGGTGTTCAAGATTAGAAAGTTCTATTCACTAACCTGACTTCATTAAAGCTATCCATCATTAACAGCATACATTGTAAATGGTTAAAGGTCATTTGGAAAGATCTGTTTTGAAATGAGGCTAAAACTTGTGAAAATTAATTTGCTGCAAAATTTATCAATTGTTTGAACACTATTAAAAGATGAATTCCTTGTACACTACACATATATATGCCCACATACGTGTGACTGTTGTCACGTAGATTATTTTTCAATGAATAAATACACGTATATGTTGTATTAATATTAATGAATAAATAGAAAAGAGAACAGATTGCTATTAATTTGGTCAAAGGTCATAAGTGAATGCCTAAGGACAAGTTTATCATTTCTTGAAAAAGGCCAAGAGCTGTTCTCGTGAATTTCTGTGTGAGACAATGAATGCAAAAGTCTGAAGATACATATCCAGACTGTCATTTCTGCCTGGACCTCTGTAGGTTATCTATGAGCTTTTCCGTGGGGAGTTGGACATGGTGGACGACTTGAAGCTGATCATGAAGACGTATCGAGATTCCATGAGGTCTCTGGGCATGCTCAGTGAGCAAGAGTTGGAGACAATATTTGGCGGACTGGAAGATTTGCAGCCCTTGCATCAAGGTAAAAACAAATTTTATTGTTTGTTGTATGCCTTGATATGTTGCACAAGGCAGAGGCAGTAGAGAGAGATATATATGATGAGCATGTAAAATGCAAAAAGAAGGTTGCTGAAAAAGAAATGACCTTTTTCTAGGGGAGGGAATGCAGTTTTTGAGAAAAGCATCATTGTCACCCCTTGTATTTTTTTAATTTATTCTGTTGTATATAAAGCGTGTGGCTTAATTCTGCCATATGCAGAGAATTCTCTGTAAACACCTGACAATTTAATTGCTTTTCATTTCAAGCGTGTGGTTATTTGAAAGCGCAGTCATTTCCCTACTTTGTCCACGCTGTTGTTGTAACACATCAATTCCTGGAAGTCTTATTATTAATGCACAATTACGTACATCACTTCAGGCTGTCTATGCAGTGTGCAACATTTTATAAACAAATTTGATGCGATGTACAGTGTAAAGCATGGTCTACTTGGTACAAAACTGATTTGTGCGCATGCACACAAATGCATATAGGTACTGCACTCGCAATTGATTTCCCATCGGGGGAAAACTGTCTGCAACCTGAGCGTACACCTTGTGATTTAGTGCTGTCACGGAACACTGAGCGCCCGTATATTCCTATTATTTTGGAGCTATTTTCAGAGAAATTCATGAGATGAGCAGGTTTAGATGGCCAACAGGAGATAATTAAATTGAAAGTAGATGGAATGATCTTTTGTAGTGCTGCATTGCTTGGTGGTTGATATTGTCTTTGCAAGTGGTTCTCTCCGAGAATCCAGGTTTTACATGTCCCAAGTGCCTCGTTGAGTTGTTTCTCACCTAGATTTACCAGCGTCTAGGCTTTTTGCATCTTCCCTTACATTCCCAGAAATCAAACCTGTGGTTTCCATTTTCAGCATTTTGCAGGCACTGACCTATCCATACCCAAATCAGTCATATTGTAGTCCAGCATATTTTGCATTTGTTTCAATTCATTTTTTTCAGGTTTAAGGGGAACAAAGTTGACCCTTTTGCGGTTTTGATTTGATGATTTTCTGAGCGGCAATTGTTCACACGTCGACAAAAGCCCACATTTTCTTGACCCACAGTATACAAGATCATGCTGCATGCACATGGTTTCTGTCTGCAGTTTCAGACCAATGTTTTTTTTAAGTTTGTCTGTAAATACAGTACATGTACACGCCTACATTGTAATTGATTCAACAGAGGTGGTGTTACTTTCACAATTGGTCCAATCGATTGGAATAATTCTCATCCGTAAAAATAGTTAGCATAACTCTCTCAATACTTTGAATGTTAGTTTCTCCTTGGGTGAAGGCATTTTTGGGACAATTCTTTATCTCAGTATTGTGTACAGTAATATGGTAGCAAAGCATCTGTGCTGTCATGCATGGTTCAGCTTACTGGATTACAAGGTGGCGGTACTTTTGAGTTCGTGTGGGGCCAATTTTACAGGGCTATCCCTTGGGCACGCACATCGCTGACAAACTTCAGTTTTCCTTAGAGCATGATTTAAACCTCTCAAAGAATGTCTCCGAAGTGAAGAACTGCCAATTTACTTGGCAGTGTTTTTTTCCATTTTTCATATTAAAATTGTTGACACTTTACTTCCAGCTATGTGCACTGCCAAATTACTATTAGATGTATAAACTACATGTGTAATTTTTCAAAAATTAAAACGTTCAAGGCAAAACTGGTAGTTTTTTCCTTGCACAAAGACAAATTAAACACAAAAGTCGCCTTCAAAAATGTTTCAAAATCTGCTACGTTAAGACTGGCATTGACAGAAGAAGTTGGTGATAAAGGGATGGCATTGGTTGTAGTGAAGCAGGGCTAGTTTTTATTTGTTTTACTAATGGTACACCTTGCCAATGATCTTGCTTGGGGCTTTTCTTTCCATGTGCTCTGGGCTGGGTTGTGTAAGGATAGATTCTTATCAAGATCTGGAGGAAAACTCCTCCAGGTCACTGTGAGACCCCCTGCTTTGAATGCAGAGACAAACAACAGAGTGGTCACTGGCTGTACTGGATAGATCTAGTTTGTTTCACTTGGACTCATCAACACGTTTCATTACATTTTTTTGAGGTTTATCCCTTTCATCATTCATGTTGCCTAGCCACTTAAGGATTCTTTTCTCATTTTAACAAATTGCACTTCATTGTTTTGTTTGGTTGCAGATTTGATTAATAAGATGAACAAACAAAGGAAGGCAGATGGAACAACAGACTTTATTGGCAATGTCCTTTTAGAATGGGTGGGTAAAACAAACTATCAGATTCCTTCCTTCCCAAGAAGTGGATTTATAAAGTTATATGATAAAACTTCCAGCAGCCATAAGTGTGTGCTTTAGGTGTCATGTTTTCTTCATTTCTTATGCAGCTGCCCACCCTGACCAATGTCTACACAGCCTACTGCACAAATCTCCTAGCTGCCAAAGTGCTTCTAGACGAGAAGCGCCAAGACAAGAAGGTCCATGATTTTCTGGAACGGTGCCAGGAGTCCCCCTTCAGTCGCCGGCTGGACTTGTGGAACTTCCTGGATGTGCCCAGGCGGCGACTGATCAAGTACCCGCTCTTGATTCAGAAGATCCTGGAGGTGACACCCAATGAGCATCCTGACAAAAACTACCTAGCAAAAGCAGTGAGTGGCATTGTTGCCTTCAAAGGACCTTTTCTAGAAGTCCAAATTTTGGCCACAGTTGGCTTGTGATAGCTCCCAATGACATTAGCCATTTCCTCAAACACAATTGCTACTAAAGGAAACAGAAATATACCTAAGACTATGATATTCATGTCACTAGTTTGTGTTATTATTTTAAAATGGATTGCATGTCTCTGGTAAATTCACTTGCAGTGTAGTACATGTACATCTCCTTGTCCAATCAACTCAATTTTACATCTGTCAATATAAACTGAATTGGTACATGAAGTACTATTTAAACCAACAGGCGTTAAAGATCCAAACTTGATCTTATATATTATCATTTCAGTCAATTTACCAATGATAAATGATCAAGCTTGTAATCACTTATCAGTCAGTTTTGTGATAACCTTTGCATATGTGATCCCATCTCACTTGACAACAGACCAAGGCAGCAGAGGGTGTGAGCCAAGAGGTTGATCGGCGGACAGGGGAGATGAAATGTCGGCACTATATCGATCATCTGGTCTACCTGAGAGACAGTCAAGAGCATCCCCTCATTAGTCAACAGAAGAAGCTACTGTGCAGCGGGGTGCTGCGAAACATCAAGGGGAGAGGAATGGTATGAAACAGACCACGACACTGAGCAAGTCAGCTGAATAAACGCTCTCCACCAAATGGCAGGGCTGTCTTATTCCCATCCCCTCCTACCTTGAGTGATGAACCAAGTAACTCGCCCAGTTTGTACAAGGATGCATTCAAATTAAATTCAAAGGTTAACTCATCCACCCCTGAGAGGGGGAAAAAAGATTGAGGCATGCCCTGTCATCTGATCAGATAGCATTACATTTAGCAGTGGACTTGGCTGGTTCAACTCAAGAGTTCAGTTGATTAGATCCGACAGAGCCCTGCATCTTTGTCAGTAAAGGTACCCTTGAGGGACTTGTGCAAGTCAAAATCTCAGCAAGGTTACCTGAGGAATACCTGGCATTGCAGGCGGGGAATTCCACACATAGCTCAGAAGGGCCATTCATTTGTGTAAGAATTTCCATAGATAAAAGGGTTGTCGTGTATGATACACTTTTCAGGAGTCAAAAAATATTCAAGGTAAATCTTAACAATGAATGGCATTACTCATCAGCCCATTAAAATGACTATGGAAGGCAATTCTGTGTGTACTCATAATAAAAGAATTCAGTTGGTGAATTTGCAAGCCCTGAAAACACGTATAAGGGGTGGCAAGTTGGTAAATTTGTTTGGTTGAATTTTGTATATAACTTCAATGTTAAACCTTCTTCCTTGGAGTTGTTTGTTTTGTTGTTGTTAACTACAGTAAGGACATCACCTTGGAGAAACAATACACAGTTCAACATATCTGGCCTTTGTATCTCTGGCAGTTTTAGTCAAGGGCATTTCAGCTAAAAATCGTTTGAATTTTTGTTTTCAGTTGACACTTTTCTGCTTTTCTTCTCTTCATTCAGAAGCTGCATGTTTTCCTGTTTGAGGACATCCTGGTTGTGACGAGACTAGTCACCCGGAATGAGGAGAAGATGTACCAGGTCTATGAGAACCCAATCCCCCTTCAGAGCATGCAGCTGGAGGACCTGGATGATGGTGAGGTCAAGCTGGGAGGTTCCTTCAGGAGTTTGACTGGTGGTCAGACAGGTGAGGATTCCTGTTCACAGGAGACGTGCCTCTTACAAACTACCCACCCCTGTTGGTTTCATGTCTAATATTGTTCAACACCTCAACTAAGCAAGTGAAAATTACAATTCAGTCAGATGGAATTTGACTGGGAATGGTTACCCCTTGCATATCAAGCAAATGGGCTTCACCCCCCCCAGCATCCCTTACGCAGTTAAAATACCACAATATCATTGCTAACTCTGACAGCTGAATCTAATCACGATGATTCTTCTTATACCCTTTCGAGTTTCAGATAAAAAAACAAAAACAAAAAATCCCAGTATTCCCCAGCAATATATCTACTCTACATGTACATGTGCCAGTACCTTGCTACTGAGGTGATACACCTGTTACAAGTTGACCTTTGACCTGCCAATCGTTTGAACTCCTGAAACATGTCAAAGTATTCCTTACACGCACAGAGGGGGAGGCCTGTCCAGGAGACTGTTTACCTTAACCAAATATGGGTAATTCTAAACCTGGCTAAGGTATGATGCAGACCCAGTTGGTCTGAAGAGGCCATGTGATCCTTGGCATACTGGCACACGGGGCTTTGTTGGGGGAGGCCTTTGTGGTTAATTTTGCCATCACAGAAACAGTTTTGATAAACTCGGGCAGCATGTTTTGTTTGTTGTCGAAGCCCATTCGTATGCTCCCTTGTTTTTGTTGTGTTTTGCGGAGTGTGATAATGCAAAAGTTGACTCCAAAACTTTGAACAGAATTGGAGACAAAGATATTGCAGATGCTGGTGGTTCAAAGTGTGCCTGGTTCAAATGGGATCAAATTCCATGCAATCAAAGAGCTCTGTCAGTGTTGCATTTTGATATATTATTAAGTTTAATATTCTCATAAATACTGACATAAAGTGGTTAAAAAATGAGTGCGAGTGGTATTGATTTCCACTGTGTGCATCATTTGTCGTCTTTTCTTTTCATTCCACCATCTTTGTAGTATATTCTTATCTGTTGAGTGAGAGTAATTTATGGCTATTCCTATGAGAGAGATTTTAATTGACCCAGTATGTGACCTCAGCCACACCAGTAATTGGTGGAAGGGGGTTGGTTGTCTGTCTGTGTCCACAGCTGAGGTCAGGGACATATCGGTCATCAGTCAGCCAGTGGCCAAAACCAACTGTGTGGTGGTCAAGCATGTTTTTGTGTCTAGTATTAAACCTACCAAGGCTGCCCAGTCTGTAGTCACGCATTCCATTCAATTTGTTCCAGTAGGAAGTCCATATTAGTTAATTCCTGTAAAAAAGTGATTGATTTATCTGTTAGCCAGTCATGTTATCTGCCTTCACAGCACATCTCTAAAAACATTAAGGGACCAAATAAAAAACAATTATCCATGTGGTTGTGTAGAACATTATTAAAACTGGTGTTTATTTACCATTTTTCTGTTTTTTTTGTTCTTACAGTGAAACATGCTTTCAGAGTCAAATCTACCGATCCCAATGGCACGCAGTCATTCACGTTCTTCGCCTCAGATGAACATGATAAGAAGCAGTGGGTACAGATGTTCAGTCGAGCAATAAGAACTGCATCAAGTGATGCCACAGAAGTTTAAAGACTAAAAGTTACTCTGCTCCCCTGAGCAGGGCTACTAAGCTTCACAAGTAAGCCACACTCCTCACGAGTCCCTGATCACTCATGAGATGTTAGTGGGATTGGCATCACTGAGAAGCAGAAATGATCAGTACTCGACAGCTGTCTTTCTTCCAGTGAATTCTGACGCTGCTAGTTGTCCGGGAAGTCAAGCTGGAAGGGGCCAACCGAGTGATCTTCTGCAGTGGACTCAATTTGACTCATGTGGGTGGATTCTCATTGGATGAGTTGCCATGGGCTCACACTCACGGGTGCACCACTCCAGAGCAGAATGCCTTCACCCTCTCACAGTGAAATTCCAAGCGATTTCCGAACTTATCATCTTGACATCAGTAATTTGTGGGGGAATAATAGGAGTGGTTAGATCCTGCAAAGGATTTCTCCATTTCAAATGGAGGTGTAAACTTAAAGTAAACTGAAGACTGTCATGGGATGTGATAAATAATACAGAGCAGTACCAAACAATCTTTCACGTCCCTTCCCTTTACTGTCCAAACACAAAGACTGTCTATAAACAGTTAAGAATGAATTTTTAAAAAATTTCTATCAGTTTGTCAAACCAGCTGTTGAGTAAGAAGCAAAATACTGAATTGAGGATTTAATATGCTTCTACGTGTGTTGAGAGATTCTGTATGTGCATTACATTTAATTTAAGAGCCGGTTGCAAAGGAAACCAGACTATTAAAAAAAAATGGGAACAGTATTTGGCAATGCTACAGGCGCAGATTACATGGACAGGAAGCAGGCTGGTTCACTTCCTATGGGCAACCTATATTGATGAAAACAGCTGTTGATCAGCTGCTGGTAACCATGCTTATGCTGTCTGTATCATTACATTTGAAAAAATTAGCTGACTGTGTTATGGAAGTTACTGAGCTACAGATTGTTCTGCCTCACAGTTGGAGTTTTTGTGTGTGATACTGTAGAACTGACATAGCTTGGCAAGTAGTGTTTTAAAACAAAAACTTGCTGAAGGGTGAAAGAAAGGGGCAAGGAAAAATGGTGCTATTTTTTAAGAAAAGGTTGAAGGTCCACCTTTCTGATACTGTATTATTTCATCAAAGTTACGGTCAGGTATTTGAAACAATGTACAGAATTATAATAACATTCCAAAGCACCTTTTTCAGTTGTTACTGCCAAATCTCAAATGTGTTTTCATCAGAGATTAGATGTACATGTCACAATGCGAGGTCCACACTGACATGAAAATCAATGATCTAAAAAAAAAGTGTCATACGATGTGTAGTAAGAGTAAAATAAGAAATTGTTGATCCCGCATAATACATACATAATGTGACGATTTGAGAGAACCTTGAATATTGCAGACACAAGCAGAATACAAATGGTTACTGCAGCCTTATGGGCTGTACTACATTCACAAGGATTTGTACCTATGTCTTTACTTTTAGCACGGTCTAATTTATTACAAGCAAGGGAGAAGAAACATTGACATTTATAAATATGTGAGACTGTTTAGCCATTCCTATCGGTCGAGAGCCCATCATGTCTTAGTTTGCAAAGCACCAGCTTCTGGGCGACACATACCATAACATGGGTAGAGGGGTGCTTAAAAAGGGAAGTAAAATTGTTGAACAAAATCATTGCAAGTTTATTTTTTGAATTATTTTACAACTTGTTTTGACTTTCCGATATTTACCGATGGGATTAAGACCAGCCAAGCTCATTTTTATTCTTTTCATAATAATGGTTGTTTCATAGGTTTATGCATGAGGGAGTTCTGGTTTCTCCCTGTACCCTCTGTTGGTGATCTTGTCCACTATTAAGGCCAAGTTAGAGCAGTGACAATTAATTCTGGTCGATTTTCCCTGGTACCCAAGGTTTATTTTGTGCATAGGTTTAATACCAGGCAGAATCAACCACGGTTGACAAGCAAAATGGTCATGAATTGAACATGGCCTGAATTGTGCTTGGCTGTTTATCATACTGTTGCAGTAGTGTTGCATTGTGAAGGGCCCCCCCCAACTGTGGCCAACTGTGTATCTGTCACAGGGTGTGCGTAACACCCACGCACAGATGATATGGGTTTGTGCACATTCAGATGAAAAGTAAAAGGGTGCACTTCAGACCCGGAGGACAAGGCATTGGATTTGTAGTTTCCTATAACACTCTCCCATAGACTAAGCGCACTGACTGTCTTTTTAGGACTGGGTTTTGACAAAAAATCAAGGTCCGGACAAATCATTTGTTCTCTTCATGTGTCTGTCAACTTTATGTCTTTCCTTTATGATAAAGCCCAATAAGCCCTCACAAACAAATGTAGACTCTCGGTGTGTCCTTAACACTAGAGCTCTAGTGAACCCTCGCACAGCACTGTTCACTCGTGGTCACTAAGTCTGTAGTCTGATAATCTGTATCATAACTCAAGGGCAAATCCGGGGTTGGGGGGCTGCTCTGACACACGCAAATTAATAAATAAATGAAAAAAACAATAGAAAGGATGACATCTGGTAAGCAGTATTATTTGTACATCAGTGATAGTGTAATACATTACCTATGTGTCTAGCTGTTTGCAACAGTTGAATATAAAAAGAAAATCTGAGGGGCCTAATACCCCCTCTCCAGAAAACTTCCTGGATTTGCCCTTGTTACCCACATGTACTTACAATGCAGTTACATGCACTTGATTGCATTATTTTGTATTCATTAAATTTCAATTTGCTCATAATTTGCTTTCTTTAACTCTCTTTACCTCATGTTTTGTCTTTGGGTGATGAATGCTGAATGATAAATGTCAAAAAAGCATACTGTATTCTTGCCATCTAAGCCAGCATCTTTAATATTGAAGAATTATGCAGCACCGTTAAAAAAAGTTAACCAATAAAAGATGTCTTCTTTGAAATATTTCTAGGGGTTTCCCATTTTATATGTACAAAGAAATAAGAACATATTGACAGTTTGGTTTGTTTTATTTAAAACTTGGAATTAAAAATGACTTCTTTTTAAATATATTGATGCAGGATCCAGAGAGTAGCCGTCTTCTAAAGTTCGAGATGTCTTGTGTGTTTTATAATTTTGGAGTCTTGTCACAGTATTGTGAGTGGATAAGTCTGATGTAATTTCCCCAGGAATAGATCAGAGTTGTGTGGGTTATCAGAAATGATTTTTCACCAGGCCGCACTTAATTATTTGCTTTACTAGGCATGCAAAGGTAGCTTTATGACTTGCAAATGTAAAGAGCACCCTCAACAAGTAGATGGACACAGATTGAACCTTGAAAGTTCTACCAAAGTTAATGTGGAATTCAGCCATCAGTGTAAAATTCAGACGAAGCAATAGTGTTCCAATTAGGACCAGGGTACATGTATATAAATTCAGTGCGACAACTATGACACTGATCTAACCCTTGCAGTCACTAGCACATGGTCTTTCAAAGAAATATAATTTGAAAATTGAAGAGACTTTCAAAGTGTATAAGTTTTCTGAATAACTTTAACATGGAAACAAATCTTAATGACCAAAAATAACATGATATGAGAAAAATGGGAAACAAGATCTGAATACAACTCACCTCAATTATTGATGCATTTGATTTTGTTGTGAAAGCAACAGATGCTGGAGAGAATTCATTTAATTTAGAAATCAAATGTGTGACCTCATACATGTAGTTGTTTTGGTATATGCTCACAACTATGGAAAAACTTCTCACATACAAAACCGAAAATGTGGAAATGCAGCCAATAACACCAGTTTTAAAGGTTACCAGAAACATCTTTAAAAGGAGTGACTACATCTTAAAAGGGGACTGGTTTTAAGGGATGACCTATCTTGCTTTTTTGCAGTTTGCACGGGAAAAGATAAATGGCACCGGGCAATATTTGATGCAGTTCATTTGGAAATCTTTCTGTTCTGCAAACTTTTTGTAATCTTTAAGGTAGCTCAATAAATTAAAAACAATGGATTTACCAGAAAGCAAACCAAGTATTGAAGAATTGACTCGGATTTTTATTATTCAAACAAGCTGAAAATAGGATAGGTGTTTATTGAAGAATCAATTGAAATAAAATAGTTATCTAACCTATTGTAAATAAAGATTTTCCTTGTAAACTTACTCCGCACCTATGTATTTGTAAATGAATTTGTGAAAATTGACATCATGTATGATGATGGGAAAGAGCTTGAGAATAAAACATACTGAACTGAGTTACAGAACTTAACATGTTACACGTACATGTCTTTGTAGTTGTGTATTTGTGTACTTATTTCTAGTCCTGAAACACGTTAGGTTTGTATTACAAAAAAAAAGATCGGAACAAACATTTGAACAAAAACAAGAACCACCACTGAATTCTCCAATAAATGAAATGAAAATTTTTAAATGAAACCTGAGATATAAAATACAAAACGGTGACAAAGAAATTACCTGGAATTCGATAACAAACCTTCCATTAAAACCATAAAACTGATTTACTATATATTTAAAAGGTACCACTTTTTTTTTCAGACGTTTATGTGCTCTTCCCCATGATATGGATGTTTAACTTAAAAAATCACACGTACACACAAGGACTCCTTGTGAAAAGAAATCTGCAAAGATTAACCTGGCTTTCAGAGTTGTGAATTATGGTATTTTATGTTTCAAGCCAGATGTGTTTTCTTTTTTTTAATGATAAAAGACATCATGCTTTTTTTCAAATTCTTAGACATCTGCAGGTAACCAATTTTCTTCTGAGGTTATGGTGCGTAAGTGTGGCAGGGTGATGTATGTAATTTAAACTTACATGTACACCCAATTCTAACATGCAAAATCCAACTATTAAGAACTGGTACATTTGCTTGGACAAATGTCTTCTTGAAGACAAAGTTTTGTTAAGAAAAAAAGACAGACCCTCAGCTGCTCTAAAAATTGAATTACATGAATTTTATATTTGTGCACAAGTTTTGCACTATACCAGTATGTAACACACGTTACAACCTGGTGTCTTGAATGTTACATGAAATAATTTGGAAGCCTTTGGGGCCAAATCAAGCATGAACTCCCCAGTGTTTAATCTCATGTTACCAGGTTTGACAATCGGAAGCAGACCATGGACCTATATTGAGCTGATGTCCTTCAGTTCAGGAGGCCAACATCCAATCAAGCAGAGCTCAGACATTAGCAGAGATTAGAAAACATTTCCATATCTTTAGAACTTCATTTTTTTCATTTTTTTCCTGTCCTTTTCATTAATCCAAACTCTCTAGAAACATTGTTGGGCATGCAGATTAACATATGGAGCACTAGTAATTGTCATGCATGTCTTTGTGCATACTCTTCCACATATAACAGATTCAAATCAGACCACTTAATGACTGCTTTACTGCTGAAGATGACGCCAGTGGGTCTGAGCCAGTGGACTGACAAACAAATCACTGATCAAAACCCTGATCAGACGAAAAGGCAGATACACAGATGCTTTACTCAACACACAGCTGCTTGTAAGAGAAATGTCATTTTGAATTACAAGCATTTCCAATGCAGCGAGAATCAGCTAGCATTACACACAAATGTGAATGTAACATCACATCTTGATCTAGGGGTATTATGATTTATAGTACTGCCTTGCGTAACGATGGCAGAGAACATGCAGCATTATTACCAATGTAGGGTCAAGCCAAGCATTGGAAAGATGAAAAATATTTTTTTATAATAACATTAAAAATTTGTATGTTTTAAAACCACCAAAGGAGTTGTACTTTTGCACAGAACAGTGTCAAAGTGTCATGGACTGTTCCTGAAATTATATGTACTTATTTATCACAGTATGCCATGATTTTGTAATAATAAAATGATGACACAAGATTGACAACAAATGTACATACTAAACATTTGTGCGTTAAAAGTAGAATTTTAAGAATTTAATACATTATTGGTGTGTAAAATTAATGTTCACTAAACCAAAATTGACAATAATTATCACATTAATTATTAAATATATTCTAATACTAAGTCAACTACTTTTACAGTTGTTGCTTTGGTTAAGGCACAAATTTAAAAATTACATACGGCACTTTGCTCTCTTCAGAATATTTTTCTTTACTCGTAATTATAAGATTGAAACTTTCATTCCTAATTTTGAAGTTAAATTTCAGATGTTGCCAAAGCATTACACTTAAGTCACGCCCATAAAGAGGCTGATATCCCAGAATGCATTACCTTCCTTTGACATTATCTACAGGAATGCTTAATTTAGAAGTGTTAGTAAATTACACTCCCCAACAAAAAATAATAAAAATAAATAAAATGACCCTGACACCGAAGTTCCAAGATCTGTTAGCTCACTACAGTGGAGAGGTTCACATTTGCAATACAAAACCTATGCCTAAGATGACACCTTCGAAGTTTCATGTATATGAGAGTTTAGCCTAATTAGCCAGGGCTCAGCTGGAATCAACTCAAGCTTAATCCTTTCTAAATTTCGGGTGTACTGCCAAAATTTCTACTCCATTCTGGACAGTGCTGCTCCTATAGGGTACCAAAGCGCGTATGTCATGCTCACAATCACGTGTGTGAAAGACATTAGTGCAAGAAGCAGAGAGTGAACCAACAAACCCGTGTACTCCCTTCATAATGCACTACACTTTCTGGATTACAATATGACCTCAGGCTTCAGTAGTCTATATTCATAGATGCAGGTCTGGTATTTTTCATTGGTCAAAAATCCTAATAAAAGCACTCACTTGTGAGTTATTATTATCAGTATTACCTAAGAAGCAGCAGAGTTTCCATCAAAGTCCACCAATTAGCTTTAGGAGAGAAGGTGATCATGTAGGAATTAAGCCTGGCAAAATAAGCCTGAATGAGCATTTTGCCACATAGAGAGGATTATGTCTTTTGCAATAGCAAAGTTGAGACCAACTTGTGGGTATAAAAATGTTGTCTCCATACTGTTTTGGGTTACCACAAGATCTGTCTTTGTTCCCACAACTGCTTAACAAGTAATTGTGTTTAGGGGAGAACAGAGATGCTGAAAAATATCCAAGAACTTGCATATCCAAGACTGTGTGACAACATCCTCATATGCTTTACTCCTTTTAAGTACATATACATGTACTTGATTAATATAGCCTCGGTACTTGTTGGCTTGACTCCAACTTTACAGCCAAATAGAATGGGACTTGGGAAAAAAAAAAGACTCATAGAGCTCTGCTGAGTGATTCCATATGTTTCCACCACACTTGACATTTCAATTCATATCTATTTCAGCAACACGTCTGAATCATTTGGCTGCCTAGAGCTGACAACAACACACACGTCCATGAGAAATGACTCAAACCACTAGCTAGTAGTTTTTAAATAGGTGCATGTACTCTTGCTAAACATACAAAAGAAATTCTGACACGGCCTAATGTTTTTCTATGACCTTCGAACCTTCAGGGCATTTTTCTCTCAGGCATTCAAGTTGCATCCATATTTTCATATACATGTACTCCCACCTCCCACAACCTACTTGCTGTTCACTTTAATTTGAGAAAAATGCAGCATTCAGAATGTTTTGCAATTTTATATTTACTCCTTTTGTTTTTTCAAAAGTTTCAGACCTCAATATGTTGGAACTGTAGTGGAGACCACTAAAAACCATTACCAGATCCCAGAAGACCTCTCCATAAGACCAACACAAGAACGCCAGTCTGATTTCAAAACTCAAGATTAGCTATTCAAATGAAAAGTAATCCTTCATCATTATTTTGCCTGTTTCTTATGACTGGTCTTGCATCTGGTCTTCTGTCTGGTCTTGTGATGGTTTCAACTTCAATACTGTTGACACTGATAGTTGCACAGAAGAACAATGAGACAAATAAAGGGCATCGGAATAGAAATGAAAAACCAAACTCAAGATTATGAAAAATAATAATACAAGTTACAAATGTCATGAAAGTAGCCAACCCTGATGTATATAAATATGCAAATGAGGTACTATCGCGTTTGTCCATGGTTGTGGTCACTGGAATCACTTTCTGTAGTCCAAAAAGGCCTTGATTCCTTCTGGGAGTGGCAAGGACATGATAGAGCTTCTATCATCATTCAGAGACTTGTTGACAGACCCACGACAAAGCTCAGACAGTAAAGGCACATTTTCTGAGAGGACAGAAAAACACAAAAGTAAAATACTCCACTTCATAAAACAGCTTCAATTGAATTATAACACTTGTACATTAGAAAACAGGATTATTGCCAAAGTAAAAAATAAAGGGTAGTTTATGTCTGTAAAACAAATCAAAGTGTATGTTAGTACATTCACTGGGTACGTTCACTGGGTAACTCTCTTAAGAACTGCAGTGATACCCTGACTCATACTGTTCAAACCAACACTACACAACAGAATAATTCCAGGTGCAGTTCAGCATGTACATGTATGTTGAGTGGGCCGGGCTTGCAAGCCAATTTAACCCACACTGACCATATCACATTTTTAACGGCCTGATATCCTCCCAAAAAGTCATCAAGTGACCTCCCTTACCCTTTCCAACAATTTATACATTTTTATAGATTTAATATTTGTACAGGTATTTATCATTGTAATTTGCAACCTATCAAATGTGCACCCAACAATTCAGTGAACAGTGCCCTCTGTTGGTACAGGGTAAAGCCCTTGGATTTCCTTCTTCAGGGTTAGGAGTGATACATACCAGGTACATACATGTAAGATAAACCTGGTCTGTGGTCACATGATCACTCTACATCAGGAAAATACCCCGTTCAGTCAGCTCTCATTAATACGAGGGCCTCGGGACTTACTTAATTATTTTGTATTATCCGGAACCTCATCTTTAGCGAAAAGTATTTTCCCACTCGTATGTGTCATTTGTTGGTCATACTACTATTGACGGGTGATGAATTTGCTTTCAAATTAGTTCGAACATGTTCTTTATGAAAGTGTAATGTACATGCAGATTTAAGAAAGAGTTGTAATAAAGCATGTATTATATACTGCAGTTGAGAAGAACGAAGCAGAAAATTAATAAACTGCAACAACAGGTCAAGCGGACTCATCACCAGTAATTGTCAATGTGAAGTAACCAGCACAGTGTTGTCACTGTTGCAAGAGAATGCGTAAGTAAGTACATTAATATTTTAGTTGGTGACCGACTAAATAAACTGCAACAACAGGTCAAGCGGACTCATCACCAGTAATTGTCAATGTGAAGTAACCAGCACAGTGTTGTCACTGTTGCAAGAGAATGCGCAAGTAAGTACATTAATATTTTAGTTGGTGACCGACTAAATAAACTGCAACAACAGGTCAAGCGGACTCATCACCAGTAATTGTCAATGTGAAGTAACCAGCACAGTGTTGTCACTGTTGCAAGAGAATGCGTAAGTAAGTACATTAATATTTTAGTTAGTGACCGACTAAAGAAATGTAATTTTATACATGTACAAAGTGAAGAAAACCAGTGATTTTTTTGGTGGACAATGAAGGCATAAGTTTGGCCTGGGTAATATGTTTTTAGAGGATAATGAAGATTTTTTTAACTTTTTGGATTTAGAACCTATAAATTTGACTTCCAATATGACATTTACAGGTAAGAGAAAACACATTTTAATGACAAATGAATTTTATGTAAGTTTATAGGTTGGGTAGGGGCATTTTTTGTTGTGTTTTAGTGGGAGTTTAGTTTGTAATGAGTATGTTCTGATCGGGCCATCTGGTGGCCTAGGAATTGCAAACGCCAACCATCTGTCGTATTCATTCCAATTGGACAGCATGAGAGCTCCCACAAAGAAAATCCTTTGATAGCTTGGGGATCTAAAATGCCCCCATAACTTATCAGGGATAAGCGAGCATTATCACCGTCCCTAGTACAACAGCACCTGTACTCAAATGGGTTCATTGACTGATGAGTTGTTTTAAAAATGCTCGTGCTACAAAGAGAGATAACAATGCATCTGCACTCGACCAGACCAGAAAAAGCACTTGTCTTAACTGAAATCTCGTATTACCCGAGCTCGTACAGTGTATTAAAAATTGTTTTCTTCATAGGAATGTACAAACTTTGGTCGGGACTGACAAACTACATGTACGCTCGTCTTAACCGGAATCTTGTCTTATCCAAGCTTGTATTGCTGAGTCAACTGTATTCCCTGTGATGTTGTGCAGAACCATCAGGGGGCAGGATTTTTGTGCAAATGTTGCAATTTTGAAGAACGTTCTGATGTGCTGTGATGCATGATTCAGCAGATTGGTCCAGAAATTTGAATAAAAGGGAACATCACAAGGCAGCAGTGTTGGAGATACCGTAGATAGAGTTAGAAAACAGTGAAGGTGCCACCATGGGTTTACAGCAAGACCCCGATGAGGATTCAGCGAGCCGATGGAAGCCTTTTTAATGGAGATGATTACAGCACAGCAAGTGTGCAGGCTGTGGAACACTTGCTGGAAATCTTTCCAAATCTTCCAATGTCCTCCACATTGCACAAAGCCAATGGTACTTTTCCCATCCTAACAAGTCTAACGTGCAGTTATAAGCTGTGAATTTCTTCTCAACCAAAAAAGTTTAAAAATCTAGAGGGATTTTGCAGGACTTGGAAAAGTTTAGGGTTCCAGAGACACCGGTACCTAGTTGGTGCTGGGTAGTTCCCAAGGTGATTCAGAAACAGTTGCAGGCTGGGGGTCGCTTCTGAGTTCCGCTTGTTGGTACCGTCTTTTTTTTTTACTACTGAATATTTTAAATAAACCGTAATATTCTGCATACGAGCCACGGCTTATACGTTGATTCTCAAGCTCAAGGTGACCATGATTCTGCATATTAATAAATTCAATCTCTAGTCATGTGTACCATCAGGAAATTCCGGCAAATATCCACATTTCAGGCATTTCAAAGGGTTTGAAATCAATGTATTATTTGTTAGTTTATTCAATATTGAAAACTACAGTGTATAAGTCTTACATGCAACCTTTGGTTCACGACAGAAATGCAACTTTTTAATGTTGTTTTCCAAAGCACATTGTGATAGGCCTTTGTATAAAAATATGAGTTCACAGTGCCAAAAGTTCCACTTTTGGGTTTGACGAACCCCCCCTCGTCTCTGGTCAGGCAACAGGCCTGAGCTGCCAAAGCAACAAGAGACCATGCGCTAAAATAACCCATGACAAAAAATAGGATGCCTACCTTGATGGTGTTTAAGTACACCATAGGCCTCACTGTCTACTGGTGCCAAGTCTAGGGCCGTCTTTCCGTCTTTATCCCTAGCAGTCAACTTGCTTCCATGATGTAAAAGCAAGGTGATTGTTTCTGCTGGTGCAGATGTTGAAGCAGCAACATGTAATGGAGTCTGTTCATCCTCTGGCCGTGTGGTATTTGGACTGGCTCCTAAGAAATACATTGACAAGTTTTATTACACCTTAGGTTCACCCAGACGAAAAACAAATCAAAAGAGACTACGTGAAATTTAACCCTAACCGTGGGAATTTTCAGCTTATATTCTTCCCGAATCCTGACTCATTCATTCAACAACATTTATTTCCATAATGCCATATAGAAAAATAATATAAATTAATTATCAGGAGATATATTTAGTACAATATTACTAGTATATACACACAGAGAAAACTTGACAGGGATATATACAGAGATGGAATGAAGATGGCAATATAGGGGCATCTTAGGAAGCTGGAAGCTTATATATAAGATGCCCTGACAAAACAAAACAAGATCCAATCGACAAACTAATACATTGACAGAAAAACTTTCGAACTAAGACATACACGTGGGATGAATGTTAAAACATAACGATGAATACATTAAATGTTATCTAAACAAGATTGATGATGTCGTAAATCAAAGCAAGAGCAACAGAAGCACTATGTAAAATAGGAAATGGAAAAGACAGCTAATTAATACAAAAGAAAAATAAAACAACAAAAAGGCTGCTAAATCAGGGAGCATGATTATGACACGTACTGGGAGACAACATAGTCTTTGTAACCAGATTTAAAGCTACCCACAGAGGACTTCGTTTTCAACGCCGTGGCTAAACTGTTCCAAAGACGAGGACCATAGAAACAAAGAGTGTTCATTTGAAGAGTTGTGCGTATGGAATGTAGAAACAGTAGAAACAGTTAGGTGACTTGGCTCCATGGAGTCAATTCATACCTGCTTGAAGCAGTAACCTGGCACATTCTGTCTGATGGCAATAGGAAGCCGCATGTAGAGGTGTTCCCAGTCTGTTCTGGTCCAATTTCTCCACCTCAGCTCCCACACTCAGAAGAATACTCGTTGAATCTAAACACCCTGCAAGAAGAAAACACTTTTTTATACACAAGGTGCAACAGACCTATGCAGGCCCAGGGGATCATGTCCCATTCTACCAGTGGAAAACATACATGTGACAAAAATAAAGTTTAATTCAGTAGGTACATGTAGGTTACCAAGGGAGGCAGATTGGAAAATGAGATGTACAGGAAAAGACAGAGTTCTTTAAGTCTAAGTATAAAAGGACTGCCAATATTATGATTTCAGGCGTCACTTCTATTTAACTAACGACTATGGCAAGAAATCAAAGATTTGTATACTGCATCTGCAGTTGTACACTGCATTGCATTTGCATCTTCCTCTGCTAAACCCTCGAGCTGAACTGAACTAGTTTTTATTCTACTACAAAAGTTGCAGTTACCAAGTGGCTAAGACATGGAGCAGTCGCTCTTCTCATACCCTGGCACAACCCACCAGCTGATATTACAGTGTTCATGGGCATTCTTAAAGATCCTGGTCCTACTAGCAACTTCAATGCCCCGACTCAAAGTGCGAATAACGTATCTGTAATGTTTACTTTTTCTCCAATATCTGTTAGGAATGTTTATAAACTTCTCAAAGGTACAACCACTGGGAAAGCTTTTGGTCTTGATGGTATTAATGGACCTTTTTTAACCACTTGCTGCTGGGGACCTGTTTTCGTGCACATAGGTTTTGGAGCCCGGGAACCTGAAATGGGACAGAGGGAACTGGGCCTTGTAACAACAGACTGTACTCAGAACAAAATACCACGCTGCTTGGAATTACCGGCATTTTTTCACTCTCAAAAGTGGAGATAATCTAGCCTTGTTTTGAAACAGTATACCGCGGTTTGGGGCATTTAGAGCGAGCGGATTACCACCTGGGACAAAAGCGCTGCACCACTGCAGCGATGAGCCACACAGCACTGCTGCACGCTAATCTGGCTCCTATTGAAAAGAGGTCAGTAGTGCACTGTGGCAGGTTCGTGAACAAAAGAAAGTTATATGCCAATGATCGTAATCAGTAAAGACCAGTTTCTGTAATTTCTTCTGTGATGAACACGTAGTTCATGGTCAGCTCCATAGTTTTGTATTAATAATCTGCTTACAAAGTTTCAGTCGGGCTTCAGACCACATCAATCAACACGTACAGCATTAATTGATGTATCTGATTTTTTACATGAAAAAATAGATGCTGGCCAATTTGTTGAAGCTGTTTTCCTTGATTTACAGAATGCTTTCAATACTGTTAATCATGCAATTTTGTTGCAGAAATTAGAGAAATATGGTGTACGTGGTCTGGAACTTGAGTGGTTCTAATCTTACTTATTAGACAGAAGGCAATGTACAAGAGTCGGTGGTTTCTTATCCAAAGTGTCAGAGCCACTTCAATTTGGAGTACCACTGGGAACAATCTTGGGACCATTACTTTTTTTCGATTTTTATCAATGAACTTCCATCAGTTATTAAACGCTCAAAATGTGTACTGTATGCTATTGACACTGCTATTTTTATCCAAAAAAAACCATTGCTAACATTAATCAGTGCTTAAATCAGGATATGGAAAGAAATTCTCAGTGGCTTTGTAATAGACTCTGTCTAAATACTAGTAAATCTAAATGTATTTTGATCGGTTCAGCTCAAAGACTTGTCGAAAATGGACAACCAAATATTGATGTCAATGTCAATAATGCAAGTCTCTCAGCACGTTTCGTGCACAAAATATCTGGAAGTATATTGTAACTTAAAATGGAATCATCATTCTAATCACATTATCTCGGCAGTTAATAAGCATATTGGGGTTCTTAACAGAGAAAAACCAGTTCTTCCTATTTTTTCACTCAATTTCATAGTTAAACCATTTGTTTTTATGATTTGTGATTTAGTTTGGAGCGATAATTCCAATTTGAATTTACAACGCTTAGATGAGTTTCTTAACAGAATGATTATTCTTTGGGCTCCACTTAGGACATCATTATCAATTGTACTGAATTCCTTGGGTTGGGTTACTCTGTCAGACAGATGCGATTTTCACCCGAAATGTACATGTAGGTATTTAAATGCTTGGTGGGTGTCATTCAGGACATCTATGTGATGTTTTTACTTGGGTTAGAGAATCTTATTCTTACAATACTAGAAATAGCTCTGTGGGCAATGTTGTCTTGCCACGCCCCCATATGATTAAGTTTCAAGGAGCTCAAGATTGGACGCTTTATTAGAAGAACAAAAGTCTCCTCTTCCATGGAATGTTAAGTGTTTTATTAACTTGTTGATTGTTCCTGTGTATTTGTATCCGTACATTTTTGGATTACTATTTTCTTGATCCTGTCACTCCTATGGTGTTTTTGACGTTATTCTTATTTTAATTGGTGTGTTAAAATTGTATTCTTCTGTTTCTGCTTAACTATTGAAATTATTTTATGAGTGGTATCTTAACCTATGTCATATTACTGGATTTATGTACATGGATTTATTATATTGTTTACCTTTGGCAACGGCACAATGTAAGGGTGAGAATTGTTCACTTTCCATATTTAGCTTGGCCCCCGACTGAACAAGCAGCTCTACACATTCCTTCTTTCCTTCTGCACATGCTCTGGTCATCGGAGTATGCCAGTCTATGTCCATTGCATTCAACTATACACAAAAAGAAAAAACAGGAGTTTCATTGATATCTGAAGTTAAGTTCCCTTGACCAAAAGTCAGCTAATGCTACATGTATCTACCTTCCAAAGCTGATAAGCTTTGGACAATTTTCAGAACTTAGTTTTTCACAAAGAGTACAATGCATATATCTAGAATGTTAAAAAAGGGACTTTCAAGCAGCATCAAACCCATGTGATAACAGTGGCTGCATTCTGCTTGCTGTGTTCCCATAAAACCCTCAAACTTCCAGGCAGATTTGAAAGGATTTAGAACTTGAGGTTATCCAAATACTTAAAATACTGTACTAATGCAAGGAAAGTCAATGAAAAATAAAGATCACCACATCCTTTTGCACTGATGACCAATCCAAAGCCAAACTTAAAGCTGATTCATACTTTGGGTAAAGATGAAAGTGAAGCAAACTTCACATCATAAAACACCTGCACTAAAATTCACTCTGGGTTGGAATGTGTTCAACATTGCAAATGCGCAGGATGCATATGTGACGTGACGTCACAATTTTCACATGCAGGCTCATTTTCTTGGCAAGTAGTAACCTACCTTCGGGATTTCTTTTTTTCCCCCATCTTTCATAAGAGCAGTGATCAAACATTGTACCTTGGCCCCTTCTCGGATGATCCTACTTGCGCAGACATGGTGACCTGTCTGACACGCGTCATGTAATGGCGTCACTCCGTTGCAGTTTGGACTATTAACACACACACCCTCATTAATGAGTGATTGAAGCAACAGTGGATGACCACTACTCGCTGCCTGATGCACTCTGGTCCTATCAAAAACATCGAATGCTGAAAATATACAAGGTAAGGGGAGGGGAGAGAAACAACATGAAAAGAAGGATCACACAATACCTGTCCACCAGCATTTATAAGCTTCTTAGCACAGAAGACATGGCCAGAACTGCACGCATCATGCAGGGGGGTCACACCATTATAAGTTGTGATGTTAACGCGAGCACCGTCTTCAATGAGTGAGTGCAACATGAAGAGATAACCCTTTTGGGCTGCCTGATGAAGACTGGAACGGTCATGGCCTAATGTTACACGCTGATCGTATTCTATAGGTAAAGGAAATGAACAGTAAGGTCCACATAGTTGGCATTTGAAGTGAAAACTCTTAGAACCCAAATGCTACTCATGATGGCAAGTTTGTATGAAATCTGACAATCTGATTGAAGTGCAAGAAACATGTAATTTTTATGCACCATCATCTTGCATATACATGACTTCTGCAAATTTCATGGTACAGTCCAGTGACAGTGCATACACATATATGGATAGCTATGGAATAGGTAATGGGGAAGCAGAGATGTGACTGTGCTACTGCCTTGTTACTGATCTGAGGGTACTGCAAAGGTCCAAATCATGCACCCAAGGCATGCACCCACAGCATGCAGCCACATAGTCTGCAGCCACATCCTATGGACATGTTTGTTGCTCATAGCCACAACCAGCTGATTCAGACAGGGCCTTAAATTTCACTACACAGTTTGTGAATGTCATCTGCATTAAAATAGTCACAGTAATGTGAATTGCAATGGGCAACATACACTGTACATTTACAAGTACCTCTGTTTCCCCCCCCATAACTTGGCCAAAACATTAATCCCATTTTTCTTAGCTGGAGTCTTCATTCAATACAAGAAGTGGGTTGGATGGTGTCCCTTTGAAAAAGCATCACTTAAGGAACATCAACTTTCAACAAGCAGAATTAAATGAGTCCCAAACCCAATCCAACCCAACACACACTTCCAACAACAGTTTCAGTGAGGGTAACAACTGGGACAGTCCTCATGATTTAGGAAAATAAATGAGATGGAAAAAATGGAGTGACCTTTCCAAACAGGATTCTGATTCGAGAAATGGTGATTTTTTCAGACAATATCTAGGTAGGGAAAAATATCAAGTCTTTGAAATTTTTTTGGCCGGGGGGGGGGAATACTGATGACCCAAAACATTTTTTACAAATATGCAAATTCAACAGAATTGATGATGAGCTTGGTAATTAATTGACATTTAAATATGTCACATCACAGCATTTAAATTTACACTTGTTACTAATTTCTTTTGGGGGAGATGTCCAAGAAGTACACGTATCTCAATGGTTGAAGCAATGCAATAGCACCGAGTATTTAGTACTAATTACTACAGCTCCATGATTATACATGTATGTGGATATGCAAATGGGAATTCAGAAAAAACAAGGAAATTACAAACCACACGTAACTTTTGTTTAATTGTAATGGTACATCGGAGAAGCAAGGAATGAGAAAAATCAGCCGATTTCAGCATAAGTTGCATATTTCCATACATAGTTTCAAAGAAGTGTGGGAAAGGAGTGAGCTAGAGATGGAAACAAGGGTAAAGGGTAAACAAAATAAAACTAAACTGAACAATAATGAGTGTCCTACCTTGGTCCCTGACATAGGGGTGGTTGCCTGGGGGGTAACATGTCATCCTGCTTTCTGTTGAACCAAATCAGACAAAACACTGATCTATTAGTGAGGATTCCTAATTCAACTACATGTTTAAACATGGAGCACCTTCATTCTTTCCCTTGAGCACTTTAACCATGCTTAACCCCAAACTAAACAGAAAGTGGAATTCTACAGAGATCAAACTATCCCTGTTAATGATCAATTTACCACCATACACAGACATATTTCCAGCATGTTATAGCCTATATTAACACCTTCTTTTAGAGGGGGGTGATTCTTTGCAGATGAAAAATTCTAGGAAAAGTTTCATAGCATCCCCTGGACCCTTGACCTACATGTAGATATGCCACAGACTCTGGGCCCAATATCAAGCTCGACTTGCAAAACTCACCTTCTGCCTTTCAAACTA
Source organism: Acanthaster planci (assembly GCF_054643075.1). Lineage (NCBI taxonomy): Eukaryota > Metazoa > Echinodermata > Asteroidea > Valvatida > Acanthasteridae > Acanthaster > Acanthaster planci. The sequence continues at coordinate 11,918,023 of NC_141780.1, read as the reverse complement.
TTTAAAGACATTTACATTTCTCATTATTTCTATAAATGCTAACAGTCCTCAGTACTCCAATTTCAATGTATTACACCTACACTAGGGGGCTATGGATATAAACTCAAAGTGAGTTTGAAACTCATCAATGAAGCTGACAACAAACACCCCATGAAGAAAGTCCGAAAGTTTAGATGCAAATAGCAAAAGTTAATTAACCCTAACAGTCCCGAATGCTACAAAGTACTACTTAGTAGTAAAATGTAGTACTCAGCCCTGTCACTTGGAAGACGACATGGCATTATTCTTCTCTGAAGCCATAAAACACAATAGAGAAGACAATGTACCATACAGTGCTGTGGCACAGTGAATGCATGGTTTCATTGTTCTCTGTAAGAGTAAGAACGGAATAAACCTAGCCAGAAATAGTAATTTGTAGCGCTAGATCCTTCAGGCTCAGAGTGTTACTTAGTATTTTGTAGTACTGAGTACTCTAAGCCAAACAATGCCTGGAACTGTTAGGGTTAAGGAACTTCAGGACGTCACTCACAGATCTATGGTTTAACAGGTTGACTGCTGCAAATGCCAGTAATTTTACTGGGCATTTGTCAAGCATTGTTTGCATGCAAGCATATTTAATAGGTACTTTTCAGGTGTCTAATGTATGTGTTGTACAGCGGTACTGGTACGTTCATTTCTATATAATTACTCTATGAAGCAAAAATTATCTACGAGATAACTAGTAGGTTGGCAATGACATAGAGTTGATTATTCCACTATACCAGCTATGAGTTATCTCATACCACGTCACAACAAGATAACTAGTAGGTTGGCAATGACATAGAGTTGATTATTCCACTATGCCAGCTATGAGTTATCTCATACCACGTCACAACAAGATAACTAGTAGGTTGGCAATGGGACGATGAACTCCTTTTATTCTCCATACCAGTTATGCAATATATTGCAGTCTGTGAAAATTTGGACCGTCACTGACATTGTATTGTACATAATGTGTATGTCAGAAACAATGCTGCTACATGTGTGTGTGTGAGCATGGTGAGTGCACCGGCAGCTCAAGATCTCTTCACACAAATACTAAATATCTGAACACAATAAGTACATGTATATATACTGGTTATGCTTCTGTACATGCTGCAACAGAAAGAAATTAGGTTAGAGCAAACTGTAAGACACACAGGTTCATCTCTTTAAGCATACACTAAAAAAGGGCAGAGAGTGAAAACGTCATAATGTATTTTTACTGAAGACTGACAAGGTAAAACCAAAACACAAGGTTTACAAATGATTCATGCCGGTGTTGTATAAAAACAAGTAATTTATGTTATACATGCGATTTACCTCCCAGCAAAGTTAAATGTACAATCTGTCATGTCCAAAAATTATTCTTCACATTGTACCCATGAGCATTCACCTTTCGGAGAGAATTTCATGCTGCTTGACACCCTGTGTACTAACTCTACCTTCATGGTATTTCTGACTGAATACTTCAATTTTCTGCAGGTAAATTTAACTTTTTAGGGCATATTATTGTTTTCAGATACATGTAGCTAATGGGTTACTACAAGGAAAAATGAGTGGCATCCATGATTGGAATTTTTGCCAACCATTTGTATAATAAATCAAGAATGTCTGCTAATCTTCACAAGTTTCTTCAAATCATTAGAAGTTCTTTCCTACTTGCTACATTGACTTACATCACAGATAAATGAAGTGATGCTAACAGCAACCCCAGCATGTACTTTACAGATGTTTAACATCAACAGCTTGTAGTTTTATTGTGTATTCAACATGCCACAAGGCTAAGATTAATGCCACACCTATTGCTTCATGATAACATATGCCATATGTAGTATTCCAAGAACCTTTGTGCAGCAGTCAGATCACCATGCTCCAGGTCAGTGATTTCATTTGATGACACACTGCAGAGTCTGTATGCCACACAAAAGGTTCAGTATGTACAGTACATGTACTCACAAACAAGTTCCACACACAAAAGGCTGGGATAGCTGGCATGGACCTTTGTTCAGTGTAAAGCTTCCTTACATGGCACAGACACAAACACAGTCATCCCTTGAAAGCGCTGTTAATACATTTTGCATTTAGGTCCAATTTGTTTGTTCATTGTTTTAATTGCTGATAATACAAAGTTTCTGTCATACCAATCAGCAAAGTCCAAAGTTTCACTGTATTATCATGCCATCACTGTAATTCACATACGTTTCTGGTTGTGTGTGAATTAATAATACTTTTCCTTAGGAGGGAAGTGATATTGCACTTCAAATTTCAGGGGGAATTTTCTTGGTACATTTATAATAAAATACGTGTATATTCAGAAATTTGGGTAGAACTGAGGGAATTTCCCGAGTTCAACTTTTTTTGGTGCAGAGATGGACAATTTGGGTTTTCAAGGAATGCAAATCCTTTTGAAATACAGCAATTCAAGGTTCACCCTATGTTTAGGGGCTTTTACGGGATTGAGGAAGGTAAAGGCTTAATTGATGATCCAAACTGTGTACATGTTTGCATTGCAAAGGATAAGCAACACAGAAACAGTTTGACATCAGGAAGATTCACAGCAAAAATATCTCCCAAGTTAGGGGCTCACGACTGCTTAAGAAAGAAATCATAGACCATCAATAATATAAATACAGATTGTACAAACAAGCACTCCCTTTTCAGTCATTTATGTTTTTAATACCTTTTACAATATGGCAGTGAATGCATGAACGATATTTTGTGGTATTAAAGCTTGGGCTAGAACTGCAAGATATGTTAGATGTTAAAAGTCTGCTGTTTGGGTTTTTTACAAAAGGGTCAGAGTAATTTCACAAGTTTACAAGCTGTACATAACTTGTTTGAGATGTTCCCTTATATCCCCGGCACAGGTGTATTACATTTAGGTGTATTGATTCTTTTAGATGATAGTGTAGCATGTCCTACGGATCATGGATCAACTCCATGCGGGTCCGAGCTGGCGCCCCCACCGGCCGGACCCACCGGCACTACAATAGTAAATTACTTGCCAAGAACTTAGAAAATTAGTGGCCTGTGGTCTGTGGATTAACATTGACATTATTCAAGAGGGTGCACATTGATAAAAAGGTTAATTAAAATTTTTTTATTTGTTAGAATCATACTTTAAAAGTAACATGAATGTTGTTTTCCAAATGGAAATGTCATTTCAAACTTACACAGTCTCATGATTTTGCAATACATCATATGCTGTTTAAATTGAGCCAATTATGTTATGTACATGAACATACATGCATCTGAGGGTCTCTGGCAGAAAAAGGGGCATTTCATTTTTATAAGAGCTGAAACATTTTTAAATTCTTAAAACAACATGAAGATACTGCACATGTACATTCAAAAGTTCCATTCTCTTAAAAAATCTTCTTTTAACCTTTCAAAACCCAAAATTCAGATGGTGAAACCAGCAAACATCATGACTTTTCAAAAATTCCAAATCTTTTTGCCAGGGTAAATTTCACTAATCTGAGTTCAATCACACTACTGAATGTAGGATTTTCAATCAATAGACAGGAAATGCGTAAACCCAAGTGGAAAATGTGCCATATGGCGTCAGACATAATCCCTACACATGGAATGATTTCAGCAGTCACTAGTGCACAGTTTGCATGGCTTTTGGACTGTGTAGAGTAAGCCTTAAACCTAAACCTTCACAGAACTTTTAAAATCATTGGCAGTTTTGCATCCTAACCAAAAATACTCAACATGGGGACTTGTGCCACTTGAAATTGAAAGAGCAAAGGACTGGATTTCTGCACAGCATTAGAAATTGTAAGGATGCCAAAGAGATAGGATTTTAATTTAGATCACCAGGTAAACAGTCCTTTAATAGCTGGTAAGCGTAAATCTATGAATCGATTCCAGAAAAGAGCAATGCAAGATGATGTTGAAATATATAAATGGGCAATTCCACGGAAATGCCAACCTGATGGTTAAAAATTGGTTTTTATTTTGCATAGTCATATTGTCTACCATTTTGAAGCATCTTAGCTGAAGATTTCAAAAATAAGATTCAATTCTATTTTAAATGAACAATTTACCAGATACACAGTTAAAGAAACAGTTACTCGGTTCAAAAAAAAATCTGCATAAATTGCCATTTCGGTGATATTGCATCTATTAATTCAGAGAATTCTGGAAGATTTTCTTGTATATTGTAAATTCTTGAACAAAAAGCCTTGCTTTATAAATGCATACCATTCTAAAAATCCTACAGATGTAAAATTTTCGCTGAAATGTGTCAGTCCGCTACGTGTACGTTTCCAAAATATCAAAAAGGTTTTTTCTCTGCCATTTGAATAAATTACATTCAATTTCATTTTTGGATTCTCTGTTGTCCCATTAAACAAATATGGAAGAGAAAACTTACACACCTGTTGTTAATTATTCAAATTAACCACGAGAACAGACTGACTTGTGGTACTGCCCTGACATACATGTATGTGCAAATCTATGGCTGTGAATCCAAAGCATTCTGGGTAAAGTTTGCAGTTCAGCTGTGGTCTCAGATGAAGGGTTTTTGCCACTGCTTCAACTGTACAAATTGCCCTAATTCCTCAAATTTTACATGTACATGATTTTGTATGTGGGTAATAGTTAATATTGTGAACTGAAATTAGAAGAAGGGGGTGCTTTATTAGTTTTCCCCTCATTTCTGGTAAAAATTACAGTATTTTAGCACAACTTCTACATTTTCCATCCTAACACATTTAAATAAAGCACAAACAATGTTTGGATGAATAGAAATCCATTCAAACACTCCTTGCCACCCTCAGGCAACTATGGTGGTGCTTTTTCAAATTTGGGGGCAAATATCATACCGGAACAGTTTTGCACTTTTTCCCCCCCAAAACAGATAAAAATATGTAATTTCCCTTCTGCAGCACAAAAGGATTTTAAAACACCAAAAGCTTTTAGGGTCAGAACTTGACAAAGAGTCTTGCATTTGGATATTGGTTTAGGATGCATTTTGCACATACACTCAGACGATGTTTGTCTGTTACCATAGATATCTGTCTGTTACTGAGCATACATGCACATGTAGTAATTATCCCACTATTTCATCCAATAGTGATTCAGGCAAACCACCACCATGTACATGTATACACAGCAGGGACTTACCCTTATCATGTCTTCAGTACACCATTGCATTTTATTAGCAAACTTCAGAGAGTTTTGTCATTTAACACTAACATAATAAAAGCCAGGTTGCAAAATTGTCAGTCTGTTACCATGGAAACACATACAGTAACCTAACATGGCTCCCGGAAAGAACACATTTTGACAGAAAAACTGCATAATGTAAAGCTGCTTATCATGAATCAAAATACACTTGAGTTTAGGTCCTGACCTTACTATAGTCACTTTACAGATGGGAAACATTGTGAAAACGCCTGCCGATGTGTCAGTCTGTTACGAGTGAAATTGCCCAAATGTACATGTTCATGGGGATATTATCAAAATGTGCAAGACATTGCAAAAACCTACAAGTTAAACAAATATTATGCTACAAATTATCTTGGAATGTAAAAAAGTGACAATACATTAAGAGATGTCTCACGTATCTTTAACCAAACGACCACCAAGGGTCGACATTTGTTCTACATGTAACTTAAATCCAACTTTGTACAGGACCGAGGTTGTGGTATTTTGTTCAAAAACTTTGTATGTTTGGCCTGGGACCTTCCAGTTCCAGTGTTTGAACTGTCTGCACCATGCCCTGAGGAGGAGGCTGCCCCAATTGAGTTGTGCACTGCCAGAGAAGCATTGTGTTGCACACTACTGTCAATACCTTTCATTCTGAATGGTGTTTCCATAGAAATTAGAAAGATGAAGTCTTGGAGTCCCTACTATTGAATTTTGAAGAGGTGACACGACCAGTGAAAAAGCCTACTTATATGTTCCTTTTCAACATGGAGGCTGATTAGTCCTCACACCTACAGTACATGTGTACCCTTTCCCATCACACTGACCTTGCCAATTAAGTCATCCAAGTCTCAGTAAAAGCATGGTAAAAGGGTGTTTTCCCAGATGAGTTTTACAGGCCATTTTCACATAGTTTTAAGCTATAGAGCAGATAACAGTGTAAACATGTGTTGTTGAATGAGTGGAAGGATGGGGGATGACCACTGAGAGTTACGGGGGAGAGGGCTGGTAACCATGTAGCACCATCACTGGAGCCCCTCAGCCACCCCCATCCTCATAACATGGTATTATCGCCATGTATACTATTACGAGTTAACTAAGAATAGACTAAATATGTATTCCTTTATTCAATTTCCTCAAGATGAAACCTTTATGTGTAATACAGTACCTGTAGGTATGCTTGGCTTTGAAAAATGATAGTATTGAAATGGAAAGAAGTAATTCAGAGTTGTTGAAAATCATCCAAATTTAATGGAAAACATCTTAATATTATAATGGCACTCTTATCCTGTACTTCATCTGTATCTCTTCTCTGAAGACTGAATATGACGACTGACAATATATTATTGAGTTACCTGATTAGCACCTGTTTCTGAAATGATTGTATGGGGGATGATAAGCATTTTTATTTTTGCTTAGTACAAAAAAAACAGGGGGCAATTCTATGGCCCAAATCCCCTGTCCAAAAAATTGGGGGGGTATATTTATAGGTAAGAAACAAAAAAGTGAAGTTTTTGAAACAGCAGTTAAAGTTAAACTGGTATCACAAAACAGAGCATGAAATCTGGTCAAGACCACATATTGGTGAAAGTTGTTGGAAAATTTGGTTCTCTTGCATTGGAGCTTGGATGACCTTATAGTCAAACTCAAAAATCAGACCCACTACAGTCACTTGAATCTGAACACTGTGGTACATGTACATGTACCACTGTTTCTACATACATGTATATATTTGTGGATACATTTCTAAGCAATGGAAGGTTGAAAAAAGGAAGGTAACATCTGTGAGGCTTCAGATTGAGCAAAATAGAACTTTAAATCAAAATTCACTGCTAGTGCTATGATCTTCAAAGTGGATCACAAAAAGTAAAAACTAAGCGATTTCAGAGAGAAAATCGACTAAATAGTGGTTTTTCTGCCAAGAAAAATACGATGAATTTCTAAAAAATGACATCCACTCTTGCTTCACACTTGTTCTGACCACATAAATGGGCCATCACAATTGGATGCACAGGGATGCAAGGGCATCATTCAAAATGCTTCACATTTCACATAAAGGCAGGTACCAGCACATTTATTTATATACTCATCAGGGAAAGAAAGTCAACCTGGATCTCTTTCATATAATTTCAGCAACTTTATTAGTCTTTAAAAGCAAGCCATAACTCTCAAAGCTAAGAGCAAAAATGAAACTCTGATAATTGAAAGGGTTGTTGAATGCATCACATATTCATCTCAAGTGCTAAAAAAAGGCTATACTTTTGAAGAAACAATGATTGACTGGCTTCAGCGAAGACATTTTTGAACCTGTAAACAGTGGTGAATCTCCACTTCCAAATTAAGCCACTACTAGACATAAGCCATACAACTGAGTTCTATTGAACCTGTCCACAGTGTGGTGTCTCCTTGCAAAATGCAAACCACTAGGCATGAGCCACACAGCTGACTTCTAAGCTAAACATTGCAAAGATTTCTCAACATTGGGGACTTGTACAGTGTGCCCTCAGTCTAGTCACCAAGAATAGGTCTTTGTTCCTACATGACGTAGACCCTCTGTACTTCCACAAAATGCCCTCTGTGAGAGCAACCCATGGAGCCTCTCTATGAATAGTTCAGAAATCAAATACAGTCAACTGTTCATTTATTTCTTTACTTCAAACTTTTCCCACACTATAATGCACCCTTCAGAAACTCTTGGTCAGTGGCTGTTCAACCATGGAGGTATGTTGCACATTCATCAATCAAAGTGGAAGCCTTCCATCCAATTTATACAGGGGATTATAGTACATGTTGTTAACATCTTTTACAGCATGAAAATGAATACAATTTTTGGGGGGAGTGGAACACTAGAGATCCATGTATTTTCATATGTATTTTCACATGTTCATGTATTATCAGATTATATAATGAAATCTTAAATATCTAACATTAAAGGAGTCAATTAGGTTTCTCCCTACCTATCAAAACATTACTTGTTCCTCTAACCCTATTGAGTCCACACCCCACTGCAGTGGTTTTTCACTGGCCTCACTAATATCACTGGTATCAATAGCTAATTTCCCTTTCAGTTGCCATGTTGATTTTAGCACCCCTGCCTGTGCGAGTAAGTGAACAAAGCTAGAGGAGAAAAAATTGTCTACACAATAGCAACAATCACGAGCATCCATTTGCCAAACGTTACGCAACATTGTTGTCAAAGCCTATTCTGAACTTGCACACGTGAAACGTGGAGAAGGCTTATATGGTCCTACTTACTTGAATTAATAAATTCCACAAACCGGCTCCCAGGGGTAAACTTTCTTCCGGGTGTTGGGTAGAATTGCTACGCGTGGAAAATGAATGTTAGTAGGACCGTTCAGAGATTAAACTCGATCATGCATGGAACACACACAGCACTAGCACAGATGATAGGCCGCTATTACAACAATCCTCGGCGATCCTAGCAATTAGCATGGAGATAACACAAGAGCGCCCAGACAGCCACAACACGATGGCATTGTTCAGTATCAGAGTATCAACATGAACAGTCAGTATACAGGTAGTGCACAGGCCTAATTACCTAGCCCTGCATGTTATACGGCACGAAGCCAAGCCAGGCCAAGGTCATCTAAAAATAACTGGCTAGTGTGTAAGAACTAGTACCAATACATGCGGTTGCGTGAATTGCCTACAGATGCCATAGCAATACCATAGACCTGGAGGAGGTCTATACTATAATTTGCCCTACCGAGCTCTGGCGCTAACTACGTATTCATCACGCGTTATGTAATAATCAGTTCAACCAGATTTGCCACCAGTCCTTCCACTTTTAACATTATACTTCCAAGTCCTACCTCCCTACAATTGCAACTCGGCTTGTTGGTGTGAACCATGGTTCGAACTAGTCTATGGTTTAGGCTAAGCCCAACCTGAATGCTGCCAAATATATCTGTATATAAATGCATCCGGCGGAAACACTGCCTATCTACAGGCCTTTTTTAGGATTAGGTAATAGGATGGACAATTGACAGAGCTGAGGTCAATATTAACGATAAGGGTCCATGGAGAGGAGGTAGTCGGAAATCATTCATTCCCTCCCCGCGGCCTCCCTTCACGCACAGCCATCATCATTCACCACATTAGACATTACGAAAGCCCTGTAGTGTAATTGAGTATGTATTTTTTTTTTAAAAAGTCACATATTGTTTTTCAAGTTCGTTTTATAAAGTTCGTTTTCTCAGCATTCGTTTTTACTAAATATATTTTTTCGAAGTTCGTTTATAAGAAAAATTTGTTCCCCAAAGTTCGTTTGAACCATGTTTGAACAATAATATCTTCTCCAGTTGGTTCTTACGGGATCTTTTGTTAGAAACATTGTTCTATGTCTTTATTTATTTAAAGAATTCCTTTTTTATAAGATTCATTTTTTCAAGTTTGTTTTAACTTTTTATGAGATACATATTTTTTTCATTTTTAAGTATCAAGAGATAAGCTTTGAAGGTTTTCGTAGTGAAGGTATCAAGTTAGTTATAAGGTTTGTGGTAGTACCATGCAAGGATATCTCTTTCTGAGTGTGCTTGGTTCTGAAAATGCTTAGAAAGATAATTATATCCTCACAAAAAGTAAGCGTGCCACCGCAAAACTCTGGATTTCAAGAGTTGTATAATTATTTTCAAGTTCACACCCCACACCGGTCACCACGCCCGATTATTAGTGTTAGCGCGCCCTCAAGCGTTGCAGTATGTACGTTGCTTTGCAACAGTACATACAAAAATGTCGGCCTGCATGTACGCTGTACTTCGTACGGGAATGAATCCCACGCCAACCTGAAGCTGAATAATGATTCTCCATGAATAACGCAAGGCTAGTCCTAGCATATCTTTACTACATCTGTCAGATTAGTGGTAAGATGCGATATTAATTAAGCTGTTTCAATGTCCTGTAAGGAAAGAATGTTAACTTGCATCCTGACTTCAAGCGCGGTATGTCCAGGGATGGAAGAAAAAAGACTGAAAACATATTGCCTTATTGCTGATACTGCATGGATGATTTTGGTAGAAAGGCATTGTGAGAAGGAAAAGGGGGCAATGTTTGCTCCTTTTTCCTTCCCATAATGCCTTTCTACCATTGTCCAAAATCACTCATGCAGTAGCGGTATCACAATCACTACCAGCAATAAGGGTTAAGCCTGTGAGTTTGTCGTCCGCGGCTGAAGAGAATTTTCTGTTAAACGTTACAGTTCTAACGTTATTATGTAGTGTAAAGTGGAAGGGAAAGAATTCCATATACAGACACCACTAACTCCTGTTCCTATTTCCAACGATTGTTAGTTTTTCATGTGTTTTGCCCCTCCAAAATTAAGAATTCCTACTTAATAGGCCTAGACCTACAGTAAAGGTTTTCTCCTTTTGTTAATTTTAAATTGACTCAAACACATCATAAACCTTTTTGACGTTCACAGTGTATTATGGGTTTTGACAAGCAATGCATTTTACACACAACCCTATTGAAGAAGTGTACCTGCAAAATGTTAATCTGTTTCTATTTTGTTTCATACTCCAAGGCAAGCCTTCTGTTGACAGTGTTGCATTATTGATTTGGGATAAAAGGAAAATTTGGGGAACCGCTTCCAACAACACAAGTTTTTGTCATTGGTTGTGCATTGACCATGGAGGAAGGTGTTCCTTCCTCCTCCATGCTTTGACTAAGATCATGAATATTAATGCTTTAGTATTGTCCAATCAAAATCACAACTTGTAGCTCATTCATCCCACATTGACTAGGCATGTTTATTTTCAGCCTGTAGAGTGACTGGTTCACTAAAAAATACAATTAAAGGTCATTTCTTCTTCTTACATACATGTGCATTTGAAAAATTATTTGTTAATTTGAAAATCTTCCTTGTATAATACTGCATGCCTATTTCAGGTGATAAGCAGATACATGTAGGTGATCCACTGATAATATTCAGATAACTCAATATTATGCAGACTCCATAAAGACTAATGAAAGCCATGTTTGATTCAATATTTCGTTCTTTATTCAGAACATCTTCAGGAATGAATTCCTGAAGATGTTCTGAATAAAGATGATGAATTTCTGAATAAAGATAATGAATTCCTGAAGATGTTCTGAATAAAGAACGAAATATTGAATCAAACATGGCTTTCATTAGTCTTTATGGAGTCTGCATAATATTAAGCAGATACATTCTGAAGGAAAGTGTAAATTGATTTCTGACTGGTTCGCTTCTCCCCCCATAGGTGCATTGCGAACATCAAAAAACGTATATTACAGAGTTTTGCTTTTTTCTGATTAATATCTCAACAACCTTCTGGTACTGTATGTTGGCGAAGAATTAGACTGAGATTTTTCACAGTAAGAATTTCTAAGATCAACAGAAAGTTTTTGTGCATTTAATCCCGTTAATGTGTGCTCTCGGGGGGGGGGGGAACTTGAGAACCACATGCCTGTTCTATTTGGAATAGAGCAATCATGTGGTATTGTATTAGTGTAATGGGGGGCTGTTCAGCAGAAAGCAATGTGTGACTGGATGTAAATATACACTTTAAACATTTAACCTGTTATGTAGAGTGTTTTATACTGGGCAGAATTTGCACGATTGCTCGATCTTGCTGTACAATCTGTTTTTAATTCCTCCTTCAGACCAGTGCCTGTTCTGTGCAATTCGTGGGCGTGGAAGATTGTTTCAAAAAAGAAAGTGAAGTTGGAGATTTTTTACCAGATCAACTGATAGCACAATGTTACCATGCTATCATGCTGATTCCTGATATGGAGGAAGGGTAACAGTACAAGATGCAAGGGTTGGCCGTGCACATAAAATGTAGTTTTCCAAGAGACCTTGAGTGTAGAAATTATGATAGGAAATTAAGAAAACTAATTGTGAGTGCATGAAAGAGATAATTATTAAACTAGACAAACTGAAAATGTCAAACTACATGTAGGCCTATAAAATGAGTTAACAACATAATCATTGCAGACATACATGTACAGGTGTACATGTACATGTACATGTGTGATTAAAGTAAAAATGTAACATGACAAAAAAGTGTATGAACATGCTGTTAAGAACAAACAGATTTAAGGGCGACATAAAGATATCAATTTAAGAATATATCCAAAAAAATGATAACGATGAACAAAGAAATTATTGATCCCGCTCCAGTCAATTTCTTTGTTGATCTTTATTATCATTTTTATCATTCATATTTTTATCATTCCCTACATAATTTGTTTCAAAATTCGAAATGCAAAGTAAAATTTTGAAAATCAGAAATTCAGAGGATTAAACTAGTAAACATGAGCACAAGTGTATTGGGGATATAAAAGAACTAGAGTTTAACTAGTATGTAATTAAAATGCTAAACAAAGCGCTTTCAAAACATCAATTTTAAGTTATTCAAGGCAGTAGCTCCAGTCACCAAAGGACTGTGCTTTCATTAAGCACTCTGAATTGCATCCTTTGTTGCATGGATTATTGCTAGAGCATAGATCATGAGATGCACTACATGTACATTGTACTGATGTATGACGTGGAAGATGCAGCAATTTTGTACAAATGTATGCAAAACTGATAGGGTCAAGAAAGGACAGAGCAGAAAGTTGCAGTGCACTGTCCCAGTGCTGCACCTAATGTTTTTGTTAAGAATTCTAATAATTACAAGAAAAGACTGATAATTAAAAACGTCAAAGAGAAGAACAGTTTGTTGGGCATAATGTGGTGCAGTGATTGCCTTGCCAAGGTACTTGAACCTTTCCACGTGGCTACCTGTATTTTCTGCTAAAGGATCATTTGCTGCTGTGTTGTACATGTACATGTAGACCACACCATTTGTTCTATCTGTATGGAGCAGATAGATGATCAACTTCACTAGCAGAAGGAATACAGCCCACTCTAAGTACATGAACTCACTTGTGTTCAGTGATGGAGTGACTTTACCATGTGGGAAATAGAAATACATGGACCGTTTTTCAATACTCAACTTCGGCTCTGTCTCAGGCTTCAACTGTTTTTTTTACTACCTGACTTTGAAGCTGTAAGTGCACTAATTAGTCTAATAGTGCCACAAAACATCAAATAAGATGCAAGAGAGCAAAGACTTATAGTAATCCAATTTGATTTAAACGCTTCAGGCCCACAATCAGGGATTGGTTTCGGGAACGAAGCCTAAGACGGATTCGAAGTTGAGTATTGGTAAAGGGCCATGTACACTCCCAAGTTGTAGTTCATATACCTTCCTTTAAAAAAGGAAGTAGGGAGGGGAGGGGTGAAAATTGGAGGGTCCCAAATCTTAGATGTACGTATACTCGCCCCTTTCCATTAAATTTCTGCACACAGGCCTGAAGGCCCCATCAATGAAATCTTTACACTTACATGTAGTTTTGGTGATTTTGCAAAGAAAAGATTTGTAAAATACATGTAGTTCTAATTCCCATTGCATGACATTTGAAATACATGTAGGTGTCTACGTAAGTGGAATTTGTTTCATATGAAATGAGCGGCACGTTAAGGATACCGGTTGCATACATTTAGTGTACATGTAAATATATTTAAGAACATTGACCTTTTTGTACCACATTCAAATTAAAATACACATTTTCTTTCATTTGCAATTCCTGATTTTCCCCAAATTTCCTATGAAAGTTTTTTGGGTCACATCAGAGAGATACATGTATGTTGGGTAAGGAAACAGGAAGCACAACCATTAGTTTAGAATTTTTCTTAAGATGAAATTCATACAGTAGTTACCATTTCTACATGTATACAATGTGTACCAGTATTTATTTGTTTCAGTTGTGCCATAAAGTATTGCAAGTTCCATTCATTGTGCGTGACTGTAGAGAAAAATAAACCTGCATAAACTTTGGATTTGACTTAAGCACATCATCCTCTTGGCAACTTTGTTGCCATAGCAACCACTTGACTTCATCAACTGTAATACATCTGAGTGATGCCAAGGGACGGTCCTTGTAATACATGCCTCACTTCCCTTGCTTCATTTAAACCACACAGTTGGTATTTGAACTCAACTCTGTTGCTGTGGAAACTGCATTACAGTAGCAGATCAGCTTAGGATACAGTTTTAACACGTTCAGATGTGTATCTTGTGAGTTTGTACATACGGTAGCACCAGACATCGATCATTTTCTACACTAGCACACATGGAATCTCTGTGAACAGAACATGCTGTACATGTACATGTGTTTGGACATGGACTTTATTGTACTTTTCTCTCCACTTTTGTCTCATTTTAATGAATATTTTCTGAATGTACATGTATCTTTGCTAGCTGTAAACTTTCACTGCTTAAATGTAGAGCAGTTATAGACCGTGCTGCAGGATTTCCACTTACATGTTCATGTACACTATACAAGCTGTAAGTAAATTTTACTGATCAACGTGCACTTGTAATTCAGTTTGTTACTAATATGTTCTTCATGGTATCAGCAAGAGCTGTCATCAGAAAATTATGCATGTAGCATTGACATGAAATTTGGTCTACTGTGATGCATTTTTTTCTCCAACGAGTGTAAAAATGGATTTGTTATTCTGTTTCTTGTCTTCAGAAATTCTATTGAGAAATTCAATGTTATTCTATTTCTTGTCCTTGGTTTCAGAAACCATGATGTGAATGATTGATCATCAAACCACACCAGACAACCTGGCCTGCCACCCGACTGACTCTCCTGACCAGCCCAGCATGAAGTCCTCCCAGAATGACCACCAGAATCCCTCAGGCACCCACATCAGCTCCATCCAGCGGCCCACAGCCAAGTACAACCGCTTTTCCAACAAGGTGCGGCAGATCACACCAGGTCCCTGGCAGTGTGCCATGTTTTGCGGAGGCAAGAACTGCAAGTACGACAACCCCGCCAAATGGTCAGAGAGTGAGATGGCACTGAAAGGCTTGTATTCATCCTGGTAAGTTGTTCAAAATAAGAAACTTCCAGTTTAGTGAGGTCCTGAAAACCTGATGCAAGCATAACCATTATGTTCAGTTATTTCTCTCAACTTTAGTGAGAAGGATCATTATGATGGTGTCCTGTTTCCCTCTATCTTGTTTTGACCATTTTCCAGATTTTGTTCCCAACCCACCATCTTCGTCTGACAAAGATCTGTTGTTTTTTATCCCCACTCATCCCAAAGAATGCCATTCTGTCTGTCCTTCTTTCCCCAAAGATTTTGCCTGTCTGTTGGTAATTTATTTACTTCTGATGAAGACCTTGTGTTTCATCTCCCTGTAAAAAGGTTTCTCTCCTATCAGGCAAAGGTAAAGATTTAGTTGTTATTGGATGGATGGAAAAATTTACACGGTGGTTGGTTACTGACCACTTTATGATTTTTTCATTGTGTGCAGTCGGTGGAAAAGTTGACATCGACCATGCATTCAAAATTGAACATTACACTACAATGTTAAATGTCCAATATGTTCATAAGTGTGCAGGACATAAGAATAACTACTGATTTCATCAGTGCCAAGAGTATCGCGCAGTTTGTTCGCTGGTTTTATTTGTACATGTATGTCTATCTCTACATACACGTACATGTGTGCATGTAGCAGCTACTACATCTAAATTCCTGCTGTGCTGTGCAGCTGCTGTCAAAAATAGCAACTTTTTAATTTATATTGCACGTTGGGGTAAGAAATGGCTTAAATTAGACTTTTTCTTTAAAAAGCCAGATGAACAAAGAATTGACGCAGGCAGCTGCCAGTCTATTTTTTTTTTCAAAACATGAGTTCATTTTAATACTTTCCAATTTTAGTTAAGTTATGAAAAATAAGGAGGCAGAGAATGTTATTTTTGAAAAACCATGTCTACAAGTGCTTTGATGTCATTTGTAGCCAGCAGCAAACCAGAAATTCAGAGCTTTGCAGGGGAAGTTTTATATTCCAGACAAGCTTTTTTTCACAACTAAACCTATCATCATTGTAAGGTTACAGGTGCATGTACATGTAAATGATGTGCTTAATATTCTCTTTTGTGATACTTTGTCAAAGTCAGTTTGTAAATTTCCCAACTTACTCTATAATGAAACCCAAAATGTGAAACTTGATTGTGGAAGTAATGTAACTGACCCCCTCACAGCATAATCCAATATTGCCAAACCACCGGTAGGAGCCTGGAGTTTGTGCCCTATTATTGAGGTTTTTTTCATGTTATCTCTCATTTCCAGGGTTGGAGAAAATATCTTGGCTATTGCAAGGCCGTCATCAGAAGCTATTGAAAAATACAGGATAGTGGAGCAGTTTAAGCAGTAAGTCTTTCATAAATAAAATGAAACAATGATTTAGGGCTTTCAATTGAATACAAGTGTACATGTAGGCCCACAACCTTATGATTATGTTTAGTTGTTTTAATATTAAGGGAATAACTATTTGCTTAGCCGGTCTTTAACGTTCATTGAAAACTGGCTCAGGAGAATGGACGCGACTGATGCCCGAGCTGCAGGCAAGGGCATTATTATTTTAAGACAAGCACATATTTATTCCCATTCATAAATACCATTTCAGTCAGAGTCAAAAGAAGTCAATATGCGATAAATTTCCATTTTGTTCAAGAATTTTACTTTTTGTTTTCTGGAATTGCCTCATCCGTTTAATAATAATGATAATGATTTCTTTAAAGTGCCTTCCATAGAAACCAATCTCAGGGCACTGTACATTTGAATAATAACATCAAGAATATTAAACATTAAAAAATGAAAACTTATTACAGACTCTTAAGACTGAACAAAGTTACCGATACTTTAAAAGATGCTAACAAAATTTACCAGATTAAAAATATTACAAAAGTAATAGACTACCGGACGTTTCAACTAAGCCCTATACACATTACTAAAAATATATGTTTTAAGAGAAGATTTAAAAACATCCCAGGAAGTAACAGCCCTAACAGGAAGTGGAAGATTATTCCAAAACCTGGGAGCACAGGGCCCAATTTCATGGTGCTGCTTACTGCTGAATTCTGCACTTACGATCTCCAGTCTGCCCTAACAGCACTAGTAAAAAATTCTGCACTAATCTTTTAAGCACAGAATCCTCAGTTACAGGATGTACGCATGCACACAAACCAAAATTCCTTGCTAAGCCATGAAATATGTTTGCTGTAAGCACAGAATATTCTGCTATGGTAAGTGCCGATTTTTCGCTTGCAGTAAGCAACGCCATGAAATTGGGCCCAGGTCTGAAATTCCCCCTACAAAAATGTCCCATGAGGGTATCCCATGGGAAAATTTCCCATGGGATTACATGGTGAATTGGCCACCATGTACATGTAGCATGGGATTTTTACCCATGGCATTTTGCCCATGCATATTTCATGAACCCCATGTAATCTCCCAAAATATTCCCATGGTGATTTAATTGTCACATCCCATGGTGATTTTCCCACACATCCAATGGTGATTTACCCATGCGTCCCATGGTGATTTACCGTTGTGTCCCATGGTGATTTTCCCATGCATCCCATGGTGGTTGCCCCATTTGTCCCATCATTGCCCCATTTGTCCCATGGTGGTTGCCCCATTTTTCCCATGTCGATTGTCCCATGCATCCCATGGTGATTTTCCCATGCATCCCATGGTGATTTTCCCATGCATCCCATGGTGGTTGCCCCATTTGTCCCATGGTGATAGTCCCATGCATCCCATGGTGATTGTCCCATGCATCCCATGGTGATTGTCCCATGCATCCCATGGTGATTGTCCCATGCATCCCATGGTGATTGTCCCATGCATCCCATGGTGATTTTCCCATTTGTCCCATGGTGGTTGCCCCATTTGTCCCATGGTGATTGTCCCATGCATCCCATGGTGATTTTCCCATTTGTCCCATGGTGGTTGCCCCATTTGTCCCATGGTGATTGTCCCATGCATCCCATGGTGGTTGCCCCATTTGTCCCATGGTGGTTGCCCCATTTGTCCCATGGTGATTGTCCCATGCATCCCATGGTGATTGTCCCATGCATCCCATGGTGATTGTCCCATGCATCCCATGGTGATTTTCCCATTTGTCCCATGGTGGTTGCCCCATTTGTCCCATGGTGGTTGTCCCATTTGTCCCATGGCGATTGTCCCATGCATCCCATGGTGATTTTCCCATGCGCCCTATGGTGATTTTCCCATGTCGATTGTCCCTTGCATCCCATGGTGATTGTTCCATGTCAATTGTTCCTTGTGTCCCATGGTGATTTACCCATGCCTCCCATGGTGAGTGTCCTATGCATCTCATGGTGATGGGCAAATTTGCAGTCATCAAATCAACATTAGTGTGTACTGTAGTTCATGCCAATGCTGCATTTTAATGGCAGCAGATAATATGGTTTACAATACAACAAAGCCTCTAAGTGTACCTGCGTAGATGCCATATCAACAGTGTTCTCTTGATGATTGCAAAAATTTGAATAGTAATTGTGTGGCGTTTCCATGGTGTCCACATACAAATCACATTGTATTCCCATGTAATGTATACTGTAAAAACCCCATGGTGTTCCCATGCTGATCATAAAAGCCCCATGGTGTTCCCTTGCTGATCATAAAAGCCCCATGGTGTTCCCATGCTGATCGTAAAAGCCCCATGGTGTTCCCTTGCTGATCATAAAAACCCCATGGTGTTCCCATGCTGATCATAAAAGCCCCATGGTGTTCCCTTGCTGATCATAAAAGCCCCATGGTGTTCCCATGCTGATCATAAAAGCCCCATGGTGTTCCCTTGCTGATCATAAAAGCCCCATGGTGTTCCCTTGCTGATCATAAAAGCCCCATGGTATTCCCATGCTGATCATAAAAGCCCCATGGTGTTCCCTTGCTGATCATAAAAACCCCATGGTGTTTCCATGCTGATTATAAAAACCCCATGGTGTTCCCATGCTCATCATAAAAGTCTCATGGTGTTCCCATGGTATCCACAAAATGTCCCATGGTGATCACTTCAACCAACATTATTTTTTTGCCAGTCCCATGGTGTACACATGGGGTCCCATGGGCAGCCCATAGAATTCCCATGGGATCTGCATGGGACATTTTAGTAAGGGGCCCCATCACTGTATTACTGTACTTATTAAAAATACCTGCAATAAGCTAGACTTGAATCCAGTCAGACTTACGTTGCTCTTCCCCAGTCAGCCTTCACTAGCCTATACACAGTACATGGTCATCGCACCTGAGCTGTCGCATACCGGTAACTCTTATATAAGGCGCCCTCGTTTGAATAGCCTTTATTGTACAACGTGTGTCATACATGATCTGTAGTTATTCATAATTGGATACGAACAACATGATCTTGCCTAATGTATTTGGAATTTCCACCAATCAATAGTATTCAGACCCATAGAATCGTTCATTACTATGCAGGTATGAACGATGTAAAAACAAGTCTGGAAATTTGATTGGCTGCTACTACTTTTGGTAGATGAGCCCATTCGCTGTGTACAAACAGTTGGCAGATTCGTCAAGTCAGGATTTCTGAACTCACATAAGTGGACACAAGAGGGCGGGAAGCAAGTAACTCTGCGCAGCCTCCATATCCAAAGCATAAATACAGACAATACCACCGTGACAGAGGATCCTGACTTGGTCAAGTCTAGCAATGGCTTGTACAAGGTCAAATTACCTGTGCCTTAGGCATTTGAACAAAGGCAACGTCCATATGGTATATTCCTTGTGCAAGTAGTCGAGCAGAATCTCCTTAGTTATATAGACTTGACACGGGTTGTGATGAGTTCTGTGTGCAATAGCGCACACAGACTCTTGACCTGTAGCGATGGATTAAACTGTCTCATATCCAGGTGCCCGTGTGTTTTTACGCAGCGGGCATTGTCAAATTACAGTGGGCATTATCAAATGCTAATACACGGTCACAATTGCATTGTTGAATGGGGAAACTGCCCAAGGTACCAGAATTTATGAATGATTCATTATTTCATTGTCCATTATGGTTGCGAATGATAAGTGACTGATTTGTTCGAAAACTCCCAGTTTAGACATCAAAGCATTGAGCATGTGCATGTATTTTAAGCTGCCTGTACACATGTGCTTATAGCTTTGTATTCTTGCTTATTTGGAATTAAATATGCATAATTCCATAACTGCATGATAACAATGAATAATAGAAGTGATGCCAGGTGCAGTGTCACTACCATGTGATTCCCTGTAGCCTGCCCTGTGCTCTGATCATCAGAAATGAAGTGAACCAGAAATCATTTTAGGATAAATTTATTTGAAATTTAATGTATATAAATCAACTTTCAGTACACATATACTTTCTTTATGAAGGAGTTTTGGAATTACTAAAGTTTTGGTTATTAAAACTGAAATTATGGGGTATGAAAACGGGCCGGATACGATAATGAGAGACCAGGGAATTTTGTGCCGCCCAAGCATCTCAACCGTCATCAAGAAAGGACCTTGTGTAATTTCCACAAAAAAAAAAAGTTTAAAAACCTACAGGTGCAGATTTCAATTCTGTACAATGCTCAGTTAATTCTGAAATTGTGCACAAGTAATATTTTGTATTTTGTGCACAAGCAACAGTTGAGGTACATATGTCCTTTCTTGCTTTTGACAAGTATAGGACCACATCCACAAGTGCATACTGTATGGATACAAGGTCAAAACAGATAATAGGATGCTAGAATTCCATCCCATTACTCAAAGTACATGTATAATGGTCACCTTCACCATCAATTGAAAGAGTTGAAGGTACACCTACATTCAACATTGCTGTGGCAATTGGGTTCATTTGCTTGTACATGTACATGTATACTGGAGAGAGGCATCCTGGTCATTTTTCACAGGCTGTAGCAAATAACAATACTTACCGATGTGGTGACATGCAAACCTGCAGCAGTATATTCTCATGTTTGTCTAAATGTACGTGTACTGTACAAACCAGGAGTCAGGTTGGCATCACCTCTGTGACTGAGGTTCGAATCCAACGGAGGTCTGCATGTGGACTGGGTTTCAGTCCCTGCCGGATTCCATGGGTTTCCCTGGAATATTGATTCGGGGTTTTCCTCCCACCTTTAAAATATAGTATTTCTTAATTGTCACTTCATCCTATAATTGGTGCTGAGTGCGCTGTTGGATGAAGAGAAAGAATAAATAAATAATATGGAATGATCAAAATTTGATGCTAAAATATGTTGTTTGTCAAGATACACTAGATTGCACTAGAGGGATAGTGTATGGTATATTGTGATATAATGTATATATTGAAATAGACGCCATCTCATTTCACAAATTGTAAAAACCTTTAGTGAGCTTTACTGCACAAAAAATGCACTCCTGCGCAGTAGAAAGGGCAATCAGTTTTCCCATCAGATAATCAAAGGATCAGTGGTGCTTCTGTAAGTTGGTTTCATCCAATCTACAAATTATCATTTTTGGCTTGAAAATAAACCCTCTACTATGGACTGATGTCTTGACAAACATCCTACACCAATTGTAATGTGAACAATACATTACCAGCTCTCTAAGCTCCAGTTTCTGTTGCACTGTCCTTTGTCTTGTGTATGAAACCTATAAAATGAGAGGAAGTCAAATATGAAAAATTGATCCAGAGAAGAGAAATTGCAGTAGTCTATGAGACACCATACGATTTTGAGTTCTGACCCTCCCCCCTCTCCACAATGGAGACAAGAGCAAAAATATCAGTATTTGAATTTATCTTGCACCCCAGACTTGAATACAGCATTATTCCCAGTCCTGGAGATTTGTTTGCTTCCCAGAAAGGAAGTCCAAAAGCCGGACAAGATTTTGAAAAGAACAACAAACCAGGTTTCATTTTTTTTCACCAAAAAATGTAACCCCACACTTTGTATTAGTTAGATATTACTGATTTAAGAAAATGTCACATTGTGTTACCAGTGTCAGATGAGTTGCAGAGGGGCGAGCGCTGCAAAAACAAGACCTAAACATTGAGTCCTGCTTGCTACAGTTCTTGCATTACTGCTCTGCCAAACTTTCTTGTACTTATTGCTCGTCCAGTATAAAGAGTACATATTTCATTTCAGTAGCTGTATGAAACAAGCTGATAGTTGAGAAAGTCAAAGGTTAATTTATTTGTATATCTGAGATCATTTCTCGTATACCAACTATTTTTGGAATCCAACCAGTGATGTAGTCGAGTACTTTTTGAGAACCAAGTTCTCTACCAAATATTTAACTAGTTAGGAGGGAACAAAGCTGAAGTACATGGGCATTTGATGATACATGCATAACGGTAAGATTACAAATCAACATAATGACTTGAGACCATCACTGTTTGATTAAAATTAACTTTTTAGGACAAAAGTACTCAGAAAGTACTCGGTCGAGTACTTTCCGAGTACTTTTCTCCTTAAAACTTAAATTTTACACAACTGGGAGTGTCTGAAGTCTAACATCTTTTTTGTAATCTTACCTTTGCACATTTACCATCAAATGCCTGTGCACTCTGGCTTTATTCCCTCTTACCCAGTTCAGTATTTTGAGGAGAACGTTGGTATTCGGAAAGTACATGTACTCGACTACAACACTGAATCCAACCTGTTCCTTCGTAGACTAACATGTCAAAGATGAATCACTGTGGAATGGCCATTGTGAATTTACAGTGTCAAAGTCCACAGTACACCTGTAACATTGCGAAAAAGAACAGAGGGTCGAGATACCAAAGGTTCATTTTCATCACTCAAGACATTTGCTATATTTGTAATAATAAATGTCATGCTTCCTTCTCCTTTGATTCTGGTGTTCTCTATTAGGCATGGCATCAATTCCATTGTTAATCTACAACGCCCTGGTGAGCATTCCAGCTGTGGCAATCCACTCCAAAGCAGTGGCTTCTCATATTTACCTGAACAGTTTATGGATAATAACAGTAAGTTGCACTGATTGATCAGGGGCAGACAGATTTGTTTCATATCATCTCAGTTGTGTTGATGTGTGCCCTTAGCCATTCTCTAACAAGCACGTTTGGTCATTGACAAATTTCACTCATTTGAGCATTTCCATGTGCATGAAGAGTCTTAAAAAGTCTGTTGACTGTCTGCGATTTCTGTAGAATGGGACAAATTTGGTATCTCTTAATAACATTTAGAGCCTGATCTTAGTTTGAAGCTTGTAGATTTCATTCTTAATGACAAATGGAATAAAGATTTATTGGATTAACTAATCAACAGTTTATTAGCTGATATCGCCAATTAATGAATGTTACAAAGATTATTGCTCTACAGTTGTAAGTTGTTGATGTTCTTTTCATTGAAAATCAATAAATTTCAACAGCATTTTGTATCATTTGGACGTTACAACCTCATAGGGTATAAATCTGTGCTAAGACAACACCCAAAGAAAAATTCATGTCAATGATTGAAAAGCTTTATTTTAATATGTATTGTTTGTGGCCAACAAAAATGATAACTGCTCTTTCAATGCATTACATGTACATGTAGTTTGCCATTGATTTTCTTTATTGCTTCCTCAGTCTTTTTCTACAACTTTGGTTGGGATGACTATGGTATACGATCACTGCCTTCCATTTTGGACATGGTGAAGGTCATGTCCTTTGCACTCAAGGAAGGCAAGGTAAGCTGCAGTTGTCCAGTCATTTTCATTTTGCAGTTGTTGTGTTAACAAAAAGGATACACTTTTCCTGAGATGCACTTTAGCCTTTCTGTGTCACAAAAAAATAATCTGATTGAACCCCCCCCTCACTTTGAGACAAGTACAGAATAAGTAGTGTGTTCAGCTTGGTTGTCAGTTGTTCTGTCATCCCCCAATTTTTCCCTGAAAATCTCTCATATGGATTAAGTCAAAAACGTTTGACTATGCAGCTACAGCTTTCCAATTTTCTTTAGTTTAATGCACAAAAATATTATAATTTAAATACTACGTGTAGATCTCTTTCTTCTCCTCTGCATTTCACTAGCCTTCCTTTGGAAAGCTTTCATGATGTGTTTTGGAGATATCACTTTGGATAATTAAAGTGATTAGAAATAAATGTGATAAAACCACTTTGAAATCTTTAGAGGATACTTTCAAGTTGTTGACACGTTGACGATACTTGTGTGTGTTGACGCTAAATAGCACGACCAATGAATAATGCTTGTGCTACTTTTGCAGGTTGCGGTGCATTGTCATGCTGGTTTGGGACGGACAGGGGTATTGATAGCATGCTATCTCATCTATGAACAGAGAATGGAAGGAGACAATGCCATTCAGTTTGTGCGTGAAAAGAGGTGAGTTATACCTACATTACTCAGGTGTTTGCCTAGATTGTTCAGTCTTGTAGGAGATGTGCATTGGCTTGCATAGGTTGTCCCTAATGGTAACAATGGAAACAAAGATTGTTGTGCGATCCCATGACATGAAGTACATGATATCAAACAATACAGCAGAATATCTTTAACATAAAGACTTCAAATGCGACTGGGCTCAGCAGGTGACTTGCTGGTTAGTGGTTTCATTGATCAATAAGTCTATGGGAAGCATATGAATAAGTCATCTGCTGTCAGCTGCCAAGGTAATGGTTAAATTCAGATATCACTTTATGGTTTCCTGTGCTTTTGCAACGGATGTTTCAGCCTTGTGTAGAACCAATACCACAGTACTCTATAGTGTCTTGATTTTCCCAACAAGTGACCTTGTACTCAATGAGATAAAGTACACTTTATAAGTAGACTTTGATGTTGTAATAGTTAAACATGCAGTGGTATATCAGCCAAAGCACTGTTTTACTTGCAAATAAATTCTTTCTTTTATTGTGAAGTTGATTTTCAATCTACTCTGTTGTCTTGCAGGTTTTTCCAAACTTTGCCGAAGGCAGGTTAAATAATGACATCCTTAATCAGATTATCAACTCAGTGTTAATTTTAAGTTGAAACTCACCACAAGTGCTTTTATTTGCTTTCCACCTTCCAGCCAACTTACAATTATTTGCTCATGTTGTCTTTTCATGTATTTGTAAGTATACAAATTCAGACTTGCTGCCTTTGTTTTATGTTCCAGGAAAGGTGCAATACAGACTCCAGGCCAGATTGAATGTTGCCAACAGTTTGCCAAGTTCCTCATTCCATTCAGAGTGATTTTCTCATCCTGGTGAGCCTTCTCTCCAAGACTCTTCCTTCTCCAGCCATGTTTTTGGTTTAAGTGTGCCTTCTGTGTGATTATGACTTTTCTGTCTAAAAGAAAAACACACACAAAACAGCTTTGCAACTTTGTGGTGTGAATAACTGTCAAATACCCTTATCAACCATCTGTGTTCAGCATGGAGTATACATTTGCTCTAATGAAAGGAAAACTTGCCACTGTAAAATGTCCTGCCCATGGACACAGTTTGTCAACAAAGCTGTGTTGTGTCTGTGGTTTGTTGGTGACACTTCTTCTGAGGTCTAAAACATGAACTACAGGTTTAACCAATCTAGTTCAAGGTGTTGCTGACGCAGTTGTGTGAGTGGTGTTTCTGACTTCTTTTTTTCCCCTTATTGCACCTTCCAATCTCCAGTGATCCTTGTGCATATCCCTTCACCCTTGATCAGTTTCTGATCAGGCAGAAACTGATGCTGCATGGCTATGAGGCTCGGGAATTGAAATATTTACCTAAGGTGAGATGAACGCATAAAGCTATTTATAAAAACTAGAGCGCTAACTTCTCATTCTCCGTGCGGAGAAAATTTGACGCCATCCTTGGCGCAGACATATTGAATCCATGTGCATGCTTGTAGAACATTCAAAATACATGTAAGATAGAATGAATATCGAATAATGGGGAAGTACTACATATGCGAATATCAGCGCATCTTTTGAATAAGGTGCACAGATACAGAGCAATAACAAAGTAATTAACATTCGTAGCTGATGACTTTTACAACAACTGTTTCCCAAACATTCAAGCAAAATTGTCTGAAGCATGTCTTTTGATTAGAGCTGAGTCAGTTCAAATAATTCACTATTCAAATATTGGACTTTCATTTCGATTGAATATCTAAATATTCGGTTGTACCAACCGGCAGATTGTCGATGAAGAAACCATTACACAAAATCAGTTGCAGTAACGCACACAATTGTACATTATCATCACTATAATAGCTTCTCATGTCTGGGAATATCTCTGGCCATGATTTAGCAAGATTTGAGAGACATTTTCTATTCATTTTTCACTTCATTCATTCGCATCTCATTTAAATCTGCTCGGAATAAGCCTCCATAGTGCAGTTTTTCTTATTCAAAACAAAAGAAAATTCTCCTTTCGTTTTTATGAATTTTGCGTTCAAAAATTCAAATTCAGTAAGTAATATTCAAATATTTGATACTCAATCGAATATCCAGATATTCAAATATTCGGCACAGCCCTATTTTTGTTGGCTATCTTTTGATGAATAAGTTCAGCTAAAGTTAAAATCATTCCTTTAATTAAGTCGCTCTTGAGCGGTGGCTGTCATGCACATCGGGTACTGATAAAATCCAATGAAAAAAATCACAGTAAAATTCATGTGCAGCGCATACATACACATGTTTTTGTTTTGGGAACACAGAGCTAAATGAAATGCTCATCTAAGGATTGTGCATTCAGCTTGTTTGCATATCGGCTTTGTTGACATATCGTTTTAGAACACAGACATCCAGCAGGCATCACTTTGTAGGAGTCTGCACTCCAGTTTTTATGTATAGCTCTATGGATGGACAGTACTATAACAGACTTAAATTAAGATTAAACGCTGTTCTGGATAATTTTCATTGCGTAATCTTGGAAATTTTGGATTACATGTACCCATGGATTCCACATATAAACACCCACAGAAATGAGAGGGATGTAACAGACATAAATAATGTAACAACTTCAATTCAGTAATGACACAAGAAATTCTTGAGAAGGCCTGTAACCGTTCTTCCTTGTCCATCTTAACGATAAGCAATATGCTCCATATGTGAACATGAGAGGTAGATTTCACCAAGTAACAATCTGACCTGGGAGAGCACTTCTCATACATGTGCTTGTTTGTGGACATGCAGAAAAGATAAACAACTAAACATAATGTTCTGAATCTTCAGCCTATTCGTGTGGGTGCTGTGCACGTGACAATTATAATATACCTGTGACCTCTATTTCTCACCAGTGAGGGTATGCTCTTGAAATCGAAACAAAAATGAAAGGAAGTAATCCACTCAGATGCTCATCATTTGACTTAGTTATTTTGTTGAGAAGTGTACAGAGTTAACCATCTCCCCTGAAATTTAACAAGACTGCATGTATAACGGGGCATTTTCATTTTCTCACTTCACAGATTGTGAGAGTTGTATGCAGCCAGTTGGCCCAACTTGCTTCCTGTACTTCTACTTCCCAGCCACAGCAAAGAAGAGAGAATATTGACATCTTGAGGAAGACAGCACCAGGAGCCTTTCCTAATCAGAGGGAGTTAGCAAACCCTGTGCAGTACTCACCTGAGAAGCGTCGTAGTGACTTTGGCTACAACAGTCTAGCCCAACCGAGCAAACTCCCTCCACTGAAGAAGAGGAGTTCTAGTGCGGAGGACCTGAGGCAGGATTCCGCTAGGTTTGGCAGCCAGGCTACTCTGAGAGTCCCCACTTGGCCTGATCAAACACCCCATCGGAGCCCTATGCTTGGCTTGCGGAGACATGTCACCGACGGCAGCGTGGCATCCAGCTCAGATGATGACCACAATGCTCACACAGAAACATCAGAACTTGCCCCATCACAGAACGCTAGATTTGTCAAGAGTCAGAGCAAAGCTCAGGCAGTATTGGAGATGGCACCCAGAAAATCTTCCAAGGGGAAGTTGGCATCCATTGTGAATCGGTCGGTGTCAATGCTAGCTGCGTTACGGATAGATGATCCACAAGATATGGATGATGTCCAGTTGGTCGGTACAGCTTTGTCATTTGATGCTGCATCATATAGTGTTGATCGTGATGATTTGAATCGAGTGTTGGCGGTAAGTTATTTCTTTCATCTCAAAAGTTTAAGATAAAAAGTCTAACTCTTGAATGAAAGAGAAATGTTCTCGTAATTGAAACTTGCTTGCATTTTGACGCTTTACTTTTTTGTGTTTTTCATCATTCTCTTTTCATTTCAGGGTCTGCATCTTCGAGTAGAGTCATTGCAGGTGAGCTCACAGAAAGCACTTGCTGTGTATAATTTTTAAAGCATCTTTTTTTTTCAAAGTATTCATCCCTGACTGTTGCCTGTTCACGTTTGAAGGTATTATAGGCAAAATTTGAAATTCATTTTAAACTTATTTATTGATGACAATATCCATTTGAAGAGGTTATTTCCAAACCACAAAAAAAACCATAAGGAAACTTTAACCATGTCTTGGAACCACGTGGTGTTTGCATGACTTTAAGATCAAAAGAAAACTTTAACATGTATTTTTCTTGGTTGCACAGCATAATTTGAATCGGAGCACCTCTGCCTGGGAGATTGTCTCAACCGAGGAGGACCCTTTTGTCTTGTCCATGCTGATGTGGTCCTGGCTTGAACACCTAGAGGTCAGTTTCCTTAAGTTCCTTTTTAATTGGGGCATATCAGATGTACAGTACAAGCCCAACACAAGACCATCACAAGCCCAACACAAGACCATCACTAGACCCCAGTTCCGAAATCAAGTCACAAGGTAGTCAAGTGAACTGTGGCAGAAGCTTTCCTTTGTCATTATTTCAAACTCTTTTGCCTGTGACTAGTCTCGTGAAAGGTCTTGTGATGGTTTGTCTACATCATGCATTGACAATAATCTAGGAATGCTTTTGTCACAGTTAATTTGAATTGCAAATAAACTTGAATTAAGACTTGACACAAAGCTGGATTACTCATGGTGGACTTAAGAGGACTTGTGAGTCTTGGTCATAGTATTGTCTTTGGGGATATTTGTTCAAGATATCCACAAGAATGAGAATTGAGTCAAATGTTCAAATGCTTAAACACTACTGTCAAATAGGCCTTAAGAACTGTTACCCTCAATAACTTGTAAAACATAGAACAACCAGCGCATTTTCTTTACTTTCAAGTGACATAAAGCTCCATGTAAAAATAATTGTGGCTTGGTGGATGGTGTAATTAACTAAGGTGAAATGTTGGTGGGGGTTACCTAGGGGTGTACTCTTTATTAGGGAGGGGTCACTGCAGGTATATATAGTGTGGCTTGTAAATACATGTAGGTTGTGTTCATTCCAAGATTTCAAATAGTGGAGGGGGAGGCAGACAGGACACAGAGAGCTGCTCAAGTCCCCCCCTTCCCCCGCAGTTACCCCACTTGGATACCTTCAATCCCACAAATTCCCCTAAACTTGGTTTAAACCCCGATGAGCAATTTTAATTGGAGAGGAAGGTTAAAGTGTATGTTGTGTGAACCAAACTTTGAGTATCTCCCAATCTTTTGCTTTTTCAGAAGCCTATTTTAAGCAAAGCAGACATCCAGAGGTTGAGTGCAGAATTTAATGAGGAGGACCCTGCAGTGGCATTCAAGAATTTGAGCAGAGTAAGAAAGTTGCATTGGGTTGTGGGTACCACAACCACTTCTTTTTAGTAGAAAGAGCATTGCTAAAATTCTGTAGTATTCACAAATGAAATTTGCTTTAATTCAGAACTTTAATCCTCAAGTAAGATTTTTTGCTTTAATTCAGAACTTTAATCCTCAAGTAAGATTTTTTGCTTTAATTCAGAACTTTAATCCTCAAGTAAGATTTTTTGCTTTAATTCAGAACTTTAATCCTCAAGTAAGATTTTTTGCTTTAATTCAGAACTTTAATCCTCAAGTAAGATTTTTTGCTTTAATTCAGAACTTTAATCCTCAAGTAAGATTTTTTGCTTTAATTCAGAACTTTAATCCTCAAGTAAGATTTTTTGCTTTAATTCAGAACTTTAATCCTCAAGT
The DNA here is from genome assembly GCF_054643075.1 of Acanthaster planci. Lineage (NCBI taxonomy): Eukaryota > Metazoa > Echinodermata > Asteroidea > Valvatida > Acanthasteridae > Acanthaster > Acanthaster planci. The sequence continues at coordinate 11,887,978 of NC_141780.1, read as the reverse complement.
AAGATTTTTTGCTTTAATTCAGAACTTTAATCCTCAAGTAAGATTTTTTGCTTTAATTCAGAACTTTAATCCTCAAGTAAGATTTTTTGCTTTAATTCAGAACTTTAATCCTCAAGTAAGATTTTTTGCTTTAATTCAGAACTTTAATCCTCAAGTAAGATTTTTTGCTTTAATTCAGAACTTTAATCCTCAAGTAAGATTTTTTGCTTTAATTCAGAACTTTAATCCTCAAGTAAGATTTTTTGCTTTAATTCAGAACTTTAATCCTCAAGTAAGATTTTTTGCTTTAATTCAGAACTTTATTACTCAACAAAGACTTTTGACTTATTTATTCGGTGTGCTGGAATTTTCCAGGGTGCATGCACTCAATAATACATGTACTTGTGGAAGTCAGTAGCTAGGAACCGTATCCATTATCCATAGACACACATTATTGCCAGCCGGAGCTAAGACTTTTAGATTCAACCATATTCTAAAAGTTTTATAAGATGATGGCATATAAAATGGCATTTTCAGATTTAGTCCCATTCAGTTTTTAACTAAATCTTGTCTACAAATAATAGCATATTAAATGCCTCTAACAAAAATACCATTTCTGTTTTGGATTGTAAGCATTGGTGTGTATCTTGTTAAACTGTGTAAATGTAAACAAAACCAAATAAACAGTCATGTTTTGTACTCTCTCATAATCTCATTTTACTAGAAGGCGTCTCAGTTAAATTACATGTAGGTTGAGCTTTTGTTATTGCATTTGTAATTTCTCCCTTAGGGTGTGAAGCACACAATGGACTGTATTCTGAAGACAGTCACCAGACTACCGCTCCAACAACCCCACCTTGAAAACTTGGAAGATTCCATCCTGGTCCGGTTCATCAAAGGAGTCACACACATCTCAGCTGTGCATCTCTTGAGTGAGGATCAGCCCACTGAGGAACTGGGGGATGATAGTGACGATGAAGACAACATGCCCCTTGCCCACCTCTTGGTAATGTTGCGAGCATATGTCCAGTTCTTACGGTTGTCAGGTGCCGATGATACCCTCTCTCTCAGCTCACAAGACTCTAGCCGCCTGTCCCTTAATGATTTTCGATCCACAAGCTTTGTGTTAAGAGAAACAATGACAGGAGCTCGAGCTCCTCCTTACAGAATCCAGACAGCTCCCCCGGCAGAGGCAACCGGGGGTACCTCTCCTAGAGACACAAAGGGGCGTGAAGTAGGAGAGACATCGGCATGTTCAGAAGGAATAGCAAAAGCTCAGGAATTGGGTATCACCCCTAGGACAAGCCCCCGTAATCAAGCCGAAAGTCACACTGTCCCGTCCACATCTGCCAAGCTCCCCGGTGAAAGGTTGCCGAGGAGAAAGCTGAAAACCATGGATAAGCCACTGAGCAAAAAGGCTGAGAACAGTGAAGCTCTTGCCACATTACCAAGGAAGAATGCCCTGCCACCAATATTCTGAGGATCAGATTGTGTAGACTGGTGAGATAGCTGCAATACTAAGGTTTATGTACATGTAATGTTAAAGGTTGTGAAGCACCTTATGAAAGAACATTTGTACAGAATCACTCCAGTAGGTATTATGTGTTTTGAAAACTGAAGTCTAAACTTAGTTTTGTGATAAAAATAAGGATAAAACTTTTAAACTCTCGTGTGTGAGTACTATTTGATTACTACTGCCGAATGCAATGTTAAAGTCAAGATGTTTTCTCTCGTTTATTGACTTGGAGAAGGAGATGGGATATACAGGTAGGTTGTACTAATCATAAAGTGAGACAGTAACAATGTGCTGTTGGAAATTTTCTTTGTGCTTAATTTGAGATGCATACCAGGTGTGCTAATTTCACCTACTTGAAATAGTTTAAAAAGTGTGTTTACATGTAATCCTTTTGTTCTGTGGGACGTGTCATGCACTGTTGGACAGTGGGGACACGTCATGCATTGTTGGACAGCATTGCCTAGTTTGGGAAGCATGCCTGTCTGTAGTCATAGATATGTGGGTTTATCTGGGCTGAGTTAGGTTAATCTGGGCTGGCTTGGGTTGCTGTGGGCTGGTTTGGGTTGATGTGGGCTGGCTTGCGTTGATGTGAGCTGGCTTGCATTGACATGGGCTGGCTTGCATTGATATGGGCTGGCTTGCGTTGATGTGGGCTGGCTTGAGTTGATGTGGGCTGGCTTGCATTGATGTGGGCTGGCTGGGGTAGATGTGGGCTGGCTGGGGTAGATGTGGGCTGGCTCGTGTTGATGTGGGCTGGCTTGTGTTGATGTGGGTTTGCTTGGGTTGATGTGGGCTGGCTTGCATTGATGTGGGCTAGCTGGGGTAGATGTGGGCTGCATGGCTCACGTTGATGTGGGCTGGCTTGTGTTAATGTGGGTTGGCTTGGGTTGATGTGGGCTGGCTTGGGTCAGGGGGCATCCTTGTAATCACTCGTCAACAGGGCCTTGGGCTACGTGTACTTTGGAATTTCTGTACCAATGGTTCTCTTTATTATTTTTTAATTGAATTTATTACATGAGGCATATCTTGCGCAGCACAGCAAGAATAATTTATTTCCAGCAGAGATTACCAATAGCTGGCTGCCCAAATAGCAGTTTTACCCTCCTTGCTTGTTTTTTTTTTTTTTTTTGATAACAGGTTTTGAGATTTTGACTACACACAGACACTCAGGAATGTGGAGGCATTTTATGCGTTTCCCATTGTTGAAGTTCTGTCATTTGAGAGATAAAAATGATGTACATTCCTGCTTGGACTATGACAAGAGTCATTGTCATACCTCTGTCTTGAATACTGTTTCTTCATTGGCCTGGGATGATCATGTGATAGGGCAACATGCATGTAACTGCACGTCACACTTACCATACATCACATCAGTCAGCGTTGTATGCTATTGTGTGCATGCATCCACGTACCCCGCAGGGACCGCTAATGTTCAAAGATTCCTTTGTCACCCTTAATTTGCCTCAGAAAAAACAAGTGATAAACATCGAGACAGAGATGACAAAACAATTGTCTGCTGTGACATGACATGACAGGATGTGACATTTTGAACACCCTTTGGTATGCATAACACCTAACCAAGGCATCATATCTCACATCACAGCAGTCAACCATTGTTAAATGTATGCCGTGATTGGATAGAAAATAACTAGTACTGTATTCCTCCAAGCACATGATGCAACCTTACAAAAATGTCTAAATCACGAGAACCACTTTTGAGTAGAGAATCTTACAGAGTAGGAATCAATACAAATCCTCACATTGTCCATTAATTGTCCATGTTCAACAAGATGCCAAATCAAGTGATACATCAGCTTCAACTGTTCAAAAACTTAAAAGAGTTCTGTGATGTTTTATTTTGCAGTATTCATATATGTGTATACCTAAATATAGACTTAAAAAGAGACAGAAATATCTTATCTATCTTCAGTCTTATTGGTAACTACATGTAAATGGATTTTTTGTGTGTTGTACTTTTAAAGAAGTAACAGCTATAAATTCCATACAATTTTAATATTGATTTTCTTCTGTTATATTTAAATAACTACTCTTTAACACCAGTGATTTGTTTAAAGGATTTGAGTAAAGATTTGTGTAGGTAGTTGCTTGAAAACATTGAAAAAATAGTGCAAATTACACACACAAATGATCATTAATTTAAATACAGCAGTGAGAGAAGTGTGCTTCATAAATTTGCCAGGGACACACGTGTACTTTTATAGAAATTCTTATAACAAATTTGAAGGGGAAATGTCATTAGTTTGGCCCTCAGTTTTTCAGAGGAGGCAGTGTACTTTATACCATGCTATCATTAATGAATATAGCATGTTACGTAGGTTGCATAATTGATTGAGCAGTCCAAGTTAAAGCTACATGTGTATGTCAAAAGTATGTCACATATACAAACTGACATGCTGTCAACAATGATGCAGATACATTGTAGCAGTGCATACTCAAGATCAGAAAAATATCTTTTTCCTTCTCTTTTTTTTTCTTTTCTTTTGTATCAACTGATTTCCTCTTCACTGTCATGTTTAACGACATGTCGAAACAGTCATGTGCAGCTTTAAATTTCATCCATATTTTACGTTTTAAATAACACTTATGAGAACAGGCAATTTTTTTTTTAATTTAGTTCTGAGCCAGGTTTCATTCCTAAATTGTTGAAGAGGCATTGTTTTAACTTTCCAGACTAGCACCCAGTTTACAGAAAACTGCGTATGTACATGTGGTAAAGTAAACCATTTCTGAACTAATGCCACCAGTGATACAAATTTCTCTTTTCCGTACTAGAAAGGAGACTCTCTTTACAGCTCCTACATGTATTCCCCTCAAATACGTTGGAGTCCCATCACACGGGCTGTTCTTTAAGAAGGTTATGGGGTCCATTAATATAACACTATAAGGTAAATAATGAACAGTTGAGGCATTGTGCTTGGAACCTTGGTGATCTGCCAAACTTCAAAAGTGGGCTTTTTATTTCGCAGTTTATTGTATTTAGCTTTTATTCTCTGTACCACAGCACCAGGACAAATTGACACCTTGTGTTATGATGAGAAAGCCTGCACTGCATCTATGAGAACAGATTTGGGAGGGATAGTCTAAATTATAACTTAAAGAGGAAGAAAAATGGCAAGCTTTTCTAAGTTACACTAAGTCTATGCTCAATGGAAGGACTTTGTACGTTCCAATATAACGGCCAACGGGATTTCAGGCAGAATGGTTTGGTTTATCAAAAACAGATCATTTGAATTAAAAAGTAACCGCAGTTTCAACTGCACTAATTACAATTACATGTATTTACTTAGAGTAAAGTCCTGTTTTCAAGGCTGTCTGCTTCTCAATTGCATTTAAACAGTGTTTAAAATCACCTTTTACCCAAAATGTGACCTAACTGAATTGTAAAAAATTGAAATCATCCACCAACTGAAATTTGTTTGAACTAGAGTATGCCTCCCTTTACAACCCAAGTTGTCTTTTACATGGTCTTTAATAGTCTATCCTGAAAAATATATATCTGTACAACACATGAGTCACTGTGGATTGAACATAGCATTGTAAAAAAGAATATTTTAATGCAGTCTTACCGTTTATTTATATTTTTGCACAGGGAGAATACATTGTATGGTATCAAACAATATTGGCTTGTGTATATTAAACAGAGATACTGCCTTCATTGAAGGCAGGATTGAAAGGATATTCCCCAAAAGGGCAACAGTGTATCAGTGCTAAAAAGGTGCGTGCATGTAACAGTTTTTGAACTATTTACTGGACAGGAAACAGCAAGCAAACCGAAACTGTTCATCTGTCTGGGACAAATAGAAAATAACATTACAACAAACAGAGAAAAGCAAGGACTTCTATTTTCATTGTTTCACTGAGTGAATCTGCTGCCCTCCCTCAAATGTGGCCTTGAGTGAATACAAAACAAAATGTAGGCACAGTGTTTTGGGATTACACACTTATTTATCTAATATCGCGGCTAACACAGTTCCAACATGAACCCATTTTTGCATAGTTTTACCATTTTGCGTGTAGTCTCATGTTATAGTGCTCCATGCTTTAACCCTTGACGACGGGAATTTTTTTCCGAATGCCGACTCCAAGAATTCCAGCCTCTCTTGGCCACGAAGGCCACCTGCCAAACTGCAAGTTCTCAGTTTGTGGCCCTGCGTGCTCTGCATGCTTTGGTTTACACAGTGAAAAGGCTCATTGTTCGTTGGCATGCGGCTCTACTCACACTCACACATTCCCGTTGCCTCTTTTCAAAGTGGGGACTATTGTGAAAATGGTGATTATGATGCAAATTCGGTCTTTTCATTTCTGGGCTACACACAAAGTCCAACACCATATATACAAGAGCCAGGGTCTGCCTTCTTTCACCGTGTTCGCTCGAGCGTGGGCCTAGAATAATAGCTGAAAAGCGGGCTGAGGATCTCAATTTTTATGGCGGCTCTTACCGTCTCCCGGCGCGAAGGGGTTAATGTAACCAGCTTCACTGTAAAGTAACAAAACCAAATGATCGGTCCAAACATGGACGCCTTTAATGCTGTTCACACAAAGGTGGTTCACATCTTTAAAGGAATGAGCTGAACCACTTGTACATATTCATGAAGCAATCAGCCTCAGCATCAACTTTGGCCAGACCATGGCAGTTTTCACCATACACAAGCATTCTGAAATAAAGGGGGGAAAATGAAGAGCATGAAACACCTCACCCAGTACATCTACCAATGTTCCCTAAATCCCAACAGTAGAAGCTATTTAATATTCAGTGACCTAAACTTCTTGATTTAACCACTCGTTAATTCCATATCTATCTAAGCAAATCATGGCACCACGCACATTGTTTATGGAGTAGATGAACAGACAAAGCCCTAATAAATGCCCCAAAATATGAGACAAAACATGGAGCCAGCCCTCGCTGCTGGATTGGTTCAATAACAACTAAAAATGTACATGGCATATGTAGTGACCACTTTGCCATTTGATGAAGAATTTATGGTTATTCTATGTGAATCTAAGCCTCTCTGTTTCACATTACAATCTATAGCAGCTGACCAAATGCTTGCTTACTGCATTGGTGGCTAATCTCGGGAAAACCATGTAATTACATGGTACTTAAATGTCATTTGATCAGATCCTATTCGGGCCGAGATTAGAAATGACTTGCACACCTATGAAAGCAATTAAGTCACTGCAGCCATTTCTCATATACGTGTGTTACCGTTACTTTTACTTTACAAAGTAAGGTTTTTGTTTTTATATTTTTCACTCTGAGCAGTCTGGGTCCAAGCCTCTCCCATGCGATAATGCATACTTACTTTGTCTTGGTTCCACGCGCCTTGAGAGCCCTGTAGAATTCCTGTCCTTGTTTGGGAGGTACCCGCAAATCCACAGCACCTATCATGACTAAGGTCGGGGTGGTTACCTGAGGCAAGGGAAATCCAAAATTATGAGCATTAACTGTAGCATATCTATCTTCTTTGAGGAATTTGTAAAGGGATTTGTGGACCAAAGTGATAAGAAAACAAATCTCTGCTTCTGTATACAAGGAATGAAGTAGATGCAGCAAATGGCCTTATTAGTACTAAAATGCCAGGCAAATTTTCCCACATGGTGGCTTCACAGTTTGGATTTCAGCTTCAGGTTTTGTACTCTCATCTAGGGTCATGAATGGCAAGGAGCTTTCTTCTTCAAAGAAAAAAAATAATTAAGGAAAAAAGAAAAAGAAAAGGGGATAAACTCGCTGGTATGAAATGCTAGGAAATAACTCCTATCTACTGTTGGATCTATCAGACTTGTCAGCTGTTACTGATGGCTGCTTTGTCCCCTTAAAAGAGCCATACCCCTTTCTTGAGATGCCCGTGTCTAGAGTTGTATTCTTACCCATAGTAGTAACCAGAAACCTATCAACGGTGGAAAAGTATGTAGGGTAATGTGAAAATTAATTTCACTGGGAGTGTTCAAAAATCTACTGACAAGCCAATTCAGCAGAGCTGTTAAACACTTGCAATTACCTAGTGCAGCTTGTTTTGGACTTGGCAAAAAAAAGGTCCCACACCAACACGACATATAATTTATATTGCTCAAGACTGGTCAAAAGCTGATTTTGTTCTGAACAAACTGACAGACTTCAGCCATTTTGTTACATAATTAAGCCAACGTCATATTCTGTCAGTGGCTAGCAGGGACAGTTATTATTGTCACTGACTCGTCTATCTCAGAGGTTATGCATCCTCGGAGGACAATAGTTTTGTATCACTGGGCAGGCTGGAGTAAATCTGTTGTGTATTCTTTGTAACTAAATTAAACTAACAAAAAAAGGCCTCTGAGATACCAGCAATGCATACTGGTAGTCTCTTTACCCGTTTAAAACTTGGCAAGGAGAAGCAGTATAAATGGGGCATTATCTTGCTCACGGACACATACCAAACTACACACAAACAAAATTCAAAATGCTACTTGCTGTACCTTGTGGGCATGAATGATGGGAGATTTACTCAGCATGGCACTGTACATCTCCGGAGATGGCAATTTGTCAAACTCAAAGGGCCCAACACCAGCCTCACAGTGATTCCTGGAAAGTATTAATGATGTCACACATTGTTTAGATGTGCACTTCCCTGTAGCAGTGGTACCCATGAGCACCATAGGAAAGCATATTCATAAATAAAGCATGGCTTACAGACAATAGAGGTCAATTCAAATCTGTCAATTTATTGGTGCACTGTCAATCCAGTTTTCTGTGAAAGACATTTTCTTTGAAATATTCAATCCCTACCTTATTCATGTCATGTTCATATTTATCAATAAACAGTAACCATGACAAAAATGTTATTATTACTATATTTAAAGAACATTTATCAAAGGCCTTTTAATACAAAAATCCTAATTTTGGACTTACCAATCAGGAATGTCAGTGCTTCCAAGCATAGCTGTAGAAAAACAAAATTAAAAATCCCAAAATTAGTACAGAAAAACTATAAATCTCTTTCTCAGCAAAATCCAAGCAAGTTATCTGAAGCAATGAATTCAGGGGAACTCACATGCAATGTTTACAACTGGGTTCCTTGTCACACAAGCCTTGTAGAAGTCCTGAAAATATAAACAAGGGGTTCTCTTTAAAATAAGAAAACAATCGTCTTGCCAACAAGATGCTGTTAGAGTGAATGTAATTACAAGTATGGAAAGGGGAACAATTATTTAAGAAGATTTGCTTTAAATAATGTACAGGGAACCAATCGTTTTCTTTCTTTTTTTTCAGATAACAGGTACTCCGTAAAGGTTTACATAAAATATCTTGAAATCAACAGAAGGCATTTCAGGGTTATATTGTCGGTTTCACCATGAAGTGCAAATCATGGATAGTTGCCGCACCACGAACTGACATATTGTGTGTACAAAGTCTAAGGACTGTACGTCACTTTGTGGTGCACCAAAACTATCCTATGTGTCACCGACGATATGATCATTTTCTCAAAGCTATATTCCTTGATGGTATGAAGAAAACACACCTACCGGAAACTGACCGATGAGATGTGTGACTAGGAAACCTCCGTGTGAACCCCCGGACAAGACGACCCTATCCCGATCAGCCTTCCCAGAATCCAACACTGTCAGCACAGCATGCTGGGAAATGCAAAGTATCATGGGAGTTACAAATCAGAAAGCTTCCTCACAATGACGGTGGTGTCAACATTAAAATTTTGGTTCATTCCAAATGTGTCATAATTACTGATTTGAGTACTCTACATCATGTTGCTATTCTTGATGAATTTTCTGAAATTTTTCGTATTTCTTTCACAATTGCTTGATAATTACTCAACATATAGAATTAATGCACAAATCGACAAAGATTTTCTTCACTGGAAAAAGTATAACTCATTTCTCTCACAGCAACACCTCTTCAATACAGCCAAAAATGTTTTATAACATTTGGATAAAATATTTATATTTTACATTACACATATGGGCATATGCACAAAATCATTTCAAAACAATATTATTACCTGGGAAATTGGTATGAACTAAGGAAGTATTTTAACTTCATGTAAATTGTCATTAAGAGCTGCATGAATGCTGTCTGATAGGTGCATTTCTAATGACAAGGCTTGAGAGGCACTTTTAAACTACTAAAAGCAAAATAAAGGTCAGTGTCTGTGAAAAAAACCTTATTGATCTTTGCAGCAAAGACCATGTGTGCCACTGATCATGATAACTGAAATGTGTTACCTGCACATCATCCACATCCTGTCGACCCACATTGCCTGGTAGTGATAAGATGCTGGCTTGACCAAAGCCTAAAGAGCCTCGGAAATTGACTACAAAAAGGCAAGCAGAAGACAGAAACTTGTCCAGTTGTAATCAATGTGTTGCAAGTCATCATTTGATCACAACGACGTCACAATCACGAATCAATGACAAATCATCATGTATCAAAATGAGCCACAAGCTACTCAGAGTAACAAAGACATTGCTTCATCACAATTCTCTTCTTGTGATTAACTTCAGAAAAATTATTAATTGCATCCCAATTTTTCCCAAATGTTCTTTCTTAAAACATGCCTATGAATTTTGATAACAACATTGATAATGTCTTCATCCAGGTTGATTTCAGAAGATGTTTCACTCCCCTAGCTTGCTCTAACTTGGGATATTCTGCACAAAGTATATCATCCAAAGATTTCTTTATGTGTAGATTTCTTGATTACCCAAGAGCACCGCGAATCCCAACTTGCAAAATGCCACCATTGACAGCAGATACTCAGCTACTATTACGCTGTGTGGACCACCTAAAAGAGACACAACATCAGAGACTTATATTTATCTATGCATTCCATACAAAAATATAAATCCCACTTCATATCAGAACTCATGTAAATATCGTCTTCCATGTATTCGACACCCCACATCCCCAAGATTGTGAAAGGGTGGAGTAGTATAATTAGCGCAGCAATTCCTTCCTCACCTTTCACCTCAGCACCAGTCCCTAACTGGTTACATTGGTTTCCCCAAAGTATTTCTATGGGGTTCCCAGTGTAGCAGGACTCAAGTCCAGGACTCAGATTCAAGTCAGACTGGAGTCACATTTTTCATGAATTGGACTCAACTTGAGGCTTGTGACTCAGGACCCAGTCTCAAGGCTTGTAACTTGGGACTCGGACTCAACGTTGGTGACTCAACTACAATACTGGTGTTTCCCCCACCTCTAAAACCGGGAATGCCTCACATAAATTCTCACTGGGTTTCTTCAGTTTGCCAACCATAGTGCCATGGGTGTTTTCAAGAAATCTAAATTTCATAGCCATTCATTTTACAATGGTCACAGCTGGGTTCACCAACCTTGTTGGTAATGGAAACTGGGATCAATTTTGACCGTGTACACAATGTCCAAGATATTGACTTACCATGCGGCAGAACAATAAGCGGTGGCAGGTTACCATTGGATGTCTGGCCTGGCGTTAGAAGAATAGCCTCATAGTCAATAACACCTGCACAATCCATCATAATAGAGCAGAAATAAACAATGATATTAATTTGGCTTTGCATCATAGATGTAAATTTTGTTAGGTTACTCAGACGTATACACAGTTGCCTGTTCACTGGGCATCCATTCAGAAAATATCATTGTGACATCAACAAACTTACACAATAGATTTGAGGTATAAATCTCAGCACTCAAGGGGCATGCTTGACACCATAAAAAAATGTTTTCCCATCATTCAAAAAAACTCAGTCACCTTTAATTCACTTCGAAATCAATGCTATAAATTCAAATCACTGTCTGACTCACCATGAGCAGACTCTGTGTCTGTCTTTGCCTTGAGTTGCAGAATTTCCCAGGACAAGTTCTCAACGTAGGCCATACTAGCATCCAATAAGATCCAGGCCATGCTAAGCTCCTGCCCCTCAGATGGTAGCTCACCTATCACCTTCACACAAAAATCAACTTGTGTAACATGCATGACATGATGGAGGGACATACACGACGACTTGCAGATCAAAACTTACAGACTAGACTGGTACCACAGGGGCCTGTCAATGAATTCCCTACACCACATTTTTCCTTGTAATTGAATTTGAATGTGATGACTGAAGTTCCACTTGTATTTTAGCAAAAGGTTTGCAACAATGAACTCTACATGATAATCTATAGATAACCATTTAAGGACTAAAACTGTGCTCATAAGTATGAAAATGCACAAATGCCTGAGCACATGTACCGACATGGCCTTTAGTTGCCATGGAAGTAACACTGTGATTGCTAAGGACGTAATTCGTATTGATATAGTGAACTGGTTGCTATGGATACAATACTTGGTTGCCATCTGCACAATATTTTTGTTAATACATGTATGTCTATAGTAATGTGATTGCAATGTGCTTTAGTTATTATGGGTACAGTGGATATACTTTGGGTGCCAAGGGTGTTGTAGTAGAAATTCTTGGCTGTGGTATGGTTTGAGCAGAGGAAATGAAACAATAAGAACTATCAGAAATGGTACACATAGAGGATGTGTGTACAGCTTGGACAATTGGGTGGTTACATCACAGCTTGATGTGGTTATTTTATGCCACACACCATAAGCAATGTGCACTTCACATCAATATGCGTGTACATACAAAGGTTTGTGAAATAACTGTACCAATCGGTGATATAACCAACTACTTTTTCCGAGCCATTTATGTATTTCGCATCCACACCATTTCTAATGGTCCACGGTGGAAATAGTGATTAAACAAATTCTACGAATAAGGCATTATATAATACCATTTGCCAGATGCCATTGCCTAATGACAACTTAAATAAAGTCAAAGTCAAGAATAATTTTTTGAGCTCCAAAACATATCTTTTGGTAGGCTATCCGCATAGAAAGTTTGTTCACCTACCAGTTCAGGTCTTCTATTAGGAGCAGAGCGTGCGGCTAGTATGACATCACCTACAATATCGAGAATTGTCCATGCCCCAAACTTGGGATCAGAGGTCAACCTGGTCACCGAACACTTGTCTGTGTTTATTACAAGAATTTCCTGTTCAAAAAAAGAAACAAGTGCATTATCCAGGAATGGCAGAAGTGCATCCAAACATAAGAAAATAGGTTCATCATGTAAGCTTTGGTACAAATGAGGCAATCATTTTTGTTCAGCAGGGTAACTGGAACACAATGTTGATGACCAGATCAACATAGTATCATAACAAAGGGCAAAGGTCAAGGGACAATACCAATAAATATTGTTACCTTTTTACTTCCCCAAAATGAGGCCAACACAAGACGTTTATTGTCACTCATCCAGCACTTATCAACTGGGTTATCACCAAAGACGTAGACACCAGGGAATGGGGAGCCAGCTAAACACAAAATGAAGATGAACTCATTAGCAGTAATTCAAACATATTTCAACTAAATAATTACACTGGACATTTTTCTGAATATTATGAAAACAACTTTTAAAACTGTCTTTCTTACAAAGCTGCAATAATCAGAGTGCAGCACGGATTCCAGAGAGCCAGAGTCGGTAAATATCCTTAACAACGACTGGTTACTCTTATGAAAACAACATCCGAGAAAAGACCCTTTGCAATGACATATGTACATCTACACAAATGAACAGCACGGTTTGAGTGTCAGATTCATTGATTACATTTTTCAGAAACAAAAGATGGAATTAAACGACGATTCTAACAATTTGAATCCTATGCTTTTTTGTGTCCGTGTTCTGAAGCAACACCCTTTCAACATTGCAATAATTATATGTGAATATATCCAACCATGTTAACATGCATATGTTTCACTGCCTCAGTGGCTTTTGGAGGATCTACCAAGAATTGTACCTGTAGGCTTTTGCACGGTGTCTACAACCACTGTAGTCTTCTTAGATACCCAATCGTACTGTTAGGAAAACAAAGGTTATGTAGGAAAAGTATTTAACTCAGTACTGCTAAACAAGTTGACTCTTCTAGAAGTTACATGATGAGAACAAATAAATATTCAGAAGATGGATTTCATTAAATGTTTGATACATTTCCACTTTTGGTCTCTACAAATTATAGACAATGTTGCCAGAGCAAATGAATTGAGCAGTTATGTCAAAGGCCCCTTGCAACAACACACTTTGCATTGTAGACAGGAATGATAGAGAGTCATCAGACTATTGCAGAAGTGCAGGTTAAGTTCAAAAAGCTTGCCTCAAATCATACATTAAAGCATAGTCTGGGGAATTCAAATGTGAAAACAGAAACATATTAGAAGTCAGGATACTGGACATTATGCAAATTTAAATTGCAATGAAACAAATCAGTAATCTCTATACAAAATGCCTGATTCACAAACATTCTTTAAATGAGTTGAAGACAGAGAGAAGCGTGA